>NC_134588.1:105509485-105726985 GCF_037038515.1 Microtus pennsylvanicus | reverse complement strand
TTGCTTCTGTTTGAAATCAAGATTGTTTTACATCTGCTTAACCCTTCAGTCCTCATTTTATTCATCAGAGGTATTCCTTGTCATGGGTGCCATGACAGCCTTAGATACTGATCGCACCCTGTAACTACTTAGAAACACTTCAAATTGACATTTAGGAACATGATATTTATGTCTAGTTTGCCGAGGCCTAAAACAAATTGTAAAGAGATGAAAGTGTGTTTTAGAATCCTCTCAAAGCAGACTGACTTGAATACAGTCATGTGACTGAATGAAACGTGCACTTGTTTCCAGCCTGCACTTGTTTGGCATGTGCTAAACACTCAGTAGTGTTCCTTAACTGAGTAGTGTTCCTGGCCGGACTGAGGGCACTGCAGTGTGCCAATCTCAACACTGGCACTGATTGGGCCATTCTGTCACTTCCCTGAGCAAACAGGATCACCCGTACCCCAACCCCACTGGGAACCGCGTGTTTCCGACACAACTGGTTGAATCAGTCATTAGAATTCGTTCATGCTGTTGAACTTTCCAAGAGAAACTTTTCTGTGGAAGGGCCAAGAGGCACTGTATTGTTAGAACAACGCAGGGAAGGAAAAGCAGAGCCAAAGGCGATGCCTTCTATTCGTGGAGAAGGTTGGGGTGTAGCTCAGCTGTAGAGTGTTCAACATGCAGCTCTGGGTTCGACCTTCATCTGTATCCATGAACACAGCCTGCAGTGCTTAAGAAACATCAGCACTGGTAGAGATAACAAGGAAAAATGCCCGCGGCACTGCATGTACTTCTTGCTGATGTGAAAACACACAATACACAGTGCAGTGAACTAAATGGTCTCACACTTGAGACTTATAAGATCTCTTATTTATTTCATTGTGAGATAAAATTGATATTTTACTCTTCTCTAAATGACTTCTTAGGGTTTCTTTTTCTTTTTTGCTTTATTTATTTATTTATTTATTTTTGTTTAGTTTGGTTTGGTTTTTTGAGAAAGGGTTTCTCTGTGTAACAGCCATAACTATCCTGGAACTGGTTCTGTAGACCAGGCCGACCTCAAACTCACAGAGACCTGTCTGCCTCTGCTTCCCTAGTGCTGGGATTAAAAGAGTGTGTCACCACTGCCTGACTCTCAGTTAGGGTTTTCATTGCTTTGAAGAGACACCATGACCACAGCAACTCTTGTAAAGGAAAACATTTCATTATGACTGGCTTACAGTTCAGAGGTTCAGTCCATGACAAGACATGGCAGCATGCAGGCAGATAGGTGCTGGAGATGGAGCTTCTCCATCTTGATCTGCAGGCAACAGGAAATGAACTGTGTGCCACAGTGTGCATGACTTGAGCATAGGAGACCTGAAAGCCCAACCCACAGTGACACAGTTCCTCCAACAAGGCCCCACCGTCTTCAACAAAGCCACACCTCCTAATAGTGCCACTCACTATGGGGGCCATTTTCTTTCAAACTACCACATCAATCAGTAGATAAATTCATCCAACTATCTCACATGTTGGGGTCAAGACTATAGACCCCCAGCAGAGAACCTATGACTACCATACTTCTAAATGCACATAGTATTAATCTTACTCCCAATGACTTATCATTATAGCCATAGATTAGCGAATATTCCAAACCTCATAAGGGAAGTTTATATTTGTAATAATTATTAACACAGAGGCCTACAATAGATCAATGGACACAAAGCAAGAGACTGTAAGCGGAACATCTACAACACACTTTCTCCTTCAAAAGCTGAGAGATCATAGCAGAAGAGGAGGTAGATGGTAGGAAGAGCCATAGAGGGTGGTGACTCCGAGGAAACAGAATGTTCTGGAAATGGTAGGACAGTTGCACACATGAACACTTGTGACAGCATATACAAGGCCTGTGCAAGCTCAAGCTAGAAAAAAAAAATCTCAACATGGAGCAGGGAGGTGGGAGTGAAGTCCTGCCCCTAACTGAGGACCTACAGGTAATTGACAACTGAAATGACAAACACAACTTTTCTTTGCACATTCTATGTGGCAGTCACTACGGTTTGTAATACCACGTGGTGCACTCTTGATGAGAAGGAACACGGCTTGCGAACTCCAAGTCTCCATAGGAACAGAGCAGAGCAGTGACTCATTGTCACAGCACTGTGGACAATGTCGGGGAAATGGGTGAAAAAATGAGTTGAATTAAGGCGTATATATGATACATATTTACCACACTAAGCAAAGTACCAGGAAAACTCATCAGTTCTGGGGATAAGTTCTGAAGAGGCGATTGTACATAGGATATCTCTTATACAGCAATTTCTTTATTATACAAGTGGAATTTTGCTTTCTATCCTATGAGAGGAAAACCTGGAAGAAGCCAGGATAACAACAACAATACCAATGGCAGATTCTGTTATTGATGAAAGAGGAAAGTGAATTTCGAGAAATAGAGGAAATAATAATAATAATAAAAAAGTCTGTTGTTTTCATTGTTGATGAAGTGAAGTTGCACAATACAACATTCCAGCCCCACCGACTGAACCAGAGTCTGGCAGGCTTGGCCACCCAGCCCCACAGAATGAAGGAAGAGCTGCCCCAAGAGGAGATATTGAGAAGTATTTTGAATCTTAAGCAGGTTAATGTCTCAAGGCAGTTCATTTTCCTATGAAGCAAAGACAGTTATTAAAGCCATCTCAAAGAATTGTTTTGATTGTGGCATTAAATAATTTATAATGGACAAGATGTAAGAGCTCAAAAAGGGCAGCAGTTCTTACTTGAAGTGGTTCTATGGGACTGGAATAAAGGTGAGACAATATAAACCGTGGTCTCTGTTGCTGTACATTGTTAGGGGATTTCCAGGCGATAGAAGATAAGGAAAGTACAGGCAAAGCTAGGAAAAGAGATGCAAAAATACTAAAAAGATTCTATTCCGGCGGTTAGAAGACTCAGGAACCTCTAAATACAGATGATGAGAATGGCATGAAAGTTGATAAATCAAGGCAGCATTTTGCAAAATAAGTACATGTAATACATTTAAGAAGTCAGTAAACACATACACCTAAAACTGAACTCTGAAAAGCAAATGCTCAGGATTTATCCTATACATAAAATATATAAGACTACGTTAAAGTGCAGGAACAAAACATTTCTATGGAGAGGTCGTCCTGGTAAGTTAATGTCATTAAATAACAATGCTGTTTTTATATTGAAGGGGCAAAGGAAATCCATAGAAGGATTTTACAGTTGATCAAGAAGAATGTATTTTTCAATGACCACACAAAGATAATTCAGTTATCATTGGACTGCTCAGTAGCCGCTACACAACTGACCTGTGAAAAGAAATGACGTGAAAGAGACCACTGAGAAGTATGTTCATGTATGTGTGCTTGCCAAACTTGTGAGGAAAAGTTCTGTATTATCCTTAGAAGATATTTCGAGAGAATTGGCTAGTGAGTTGAATGGAACTTGTTTAATGGTATATTAATTAAATTTTAGAATGAAGACATCATCTTTGGCAGCCCTTTCTGACTATTAAATAAAGGAAGATGCCATAAGTTAAAAGATTGATATTCTACATCTAATTGTGAGGTGTAATGTTAAAGAAACCAGGAAACTTAGAAAACAAATCTACAACACATAGAACAGAATTTGAATAATACAAAGAGACAAAAATATAAAAAGAGTAGTTTTGCAACTTGGTGGGAAAATATTCAGGAATTGTTTTCAAAGTAATTTACTAAGGAATAAGGATGATTAGTAAACAAAATGTCAACTGAATTACAGATAAATGAGTAAGTGTAAGATGTGGAAAAACTCATGGCGGTGCTGGTGGCTGTGGAAACTGGGCTGGGCAGCGGCCTGGAGAACTGCTCTCAAGAACGTCCCAAGAATATAAACTGGTAGAAGCTTTTCAATAGGGCATGAATATAAAAGCTTCATATTTGACACCAGTTTACCCAGCAATTACATATTGAATATTTTTTTCCGAGAAAAGAAAAAGGTACTCAGAGTAGCTGTAGCACAGAAGATTTCCCCTCAGAGTTATGTAAGCAAGAATTATCAAGAGCGTGAACATGAGCAGTGAGGGACTAGCCAAGGCCTTCCCTGCGACTCTTGCAAAGGAATTCTACGTACTCAAGTCAAACGTGGTTTCAGCACAGATGGGAGGACATGACTACATATGTTTTTGTTAAAGGGTGACTCTTAAAGATGGCCGTAATTTTATTTTTAAAATTTTGCCACAATCATCCTAAGTCAGGGTTGGCAAACGGTTCCTGCAGGACCAGACAGGAAGCATTTCAGCATTCATAGGACAGCTGAGGTTTTCTTCTGTATATTCCTATACATTTGTTATTAATAAATCTTTAGAAGTTTACAAACCTTTCTTATCTCTGTAGCTTCACAAAAATACCAACTGAATGCTTCATCTATAGACTGCAGTCTGCTGCGCCTAGTCTTAGATAAATGGATAGATCAGCCAGACGTTGGTAGTAGTGATCTGTCAGTCACAATCACTATCTTCTTCTTAATGCCTTTTTGCATTTCCTCATTTTACAAGGAAGCATATATCATTTACCCTCAAAACTAAATGCCGAAAATATTATTAAAGAATTGTATACAGGGCTGGGAAAGATAGCTCAGTGTATAAACACTTGCCACAAGAGAAGCACCTGAGATCAGAGTCCCACAGGTGGGTGCATAGTTTGCAACCACAGCGGGGTGCAAGAGAGGGCAGAGCTGCAACCCCAGTCCTCCTCTAGCAAGTTTGGAGAATTCCTGGAAACTCACAGGAGAGCTAGCCTGGGCTACAAGACTATATAACCTGGCTACAAGACTGGGGCACAAACAGCAGCTCTGCTTTGAACATGCGTGGTGGAAGGTGAGGACCCACATCCAAATGTGTCTTCTGACTTCTACCAGTGCACAGTAACATGCATGGGCTTGTACACACACACACACACACACACACACACACACACAGAAAAGCAAAATCCTACACAGGGCTGGTGATGTAGCTCTGTGGTAGAGCAACTGCCGGGCCTGTGGCAAGGTCTAGATCTAATCTCTATCCGTACAAAATGAACAAATGATGTGATAAACAAACCCTATACACACTTTAGGTCACGTGCTCTCCCGTGGCTGTGTGTGCACAAATGTGCCTTCACATGAGTATGCGTGTATGAAGGGGTGGGTGCACGCGTGAGGGCTTCTTACCTGTTCACTGGACACACCTGCTCCAGCCACAATCCTCTCATGACATAGGAAAGTCTTGTTGTTGTAGCCACAGCATCTGCTGATTTGAGTCACGCCTCTCCTCTACCCTCTCTCCCTCTCTGTTCTTCTTTCTTCAACAGCTTTACTGGATCACAATTTTCCTACCATGAAAGTTACCCATTCCAAGTTTATATTCAACAATTCCTGCTTCATTTAAGGAATTTCTTAAACTTCATTCAGTCCCCACACCCGCACCTAAATCTAGCGGTTTTCACTGGTAGCAAACCAGTGAAATGAAGGAATGAGCTGACTGTATATATTGAAGGGTCTGTTAGAGTTCTCAGGTGGTTGGCTGGATCTATTGTTCCAAAGCCAAACCCACAGGCTATGACCCTGAAGGGTGGGAACTACTGCTGTGTTTACACTATTTAAGCAGGAGCCAGGTGCGTACACATGGCTGCACGGGCAAACTGTTCGCTAAACACCGAGGTGTTGTGGAAACAAGTTAAACTATGTAAAGATGTGCTAGATTTGTTTACGTTCTAAATTATCACGCTAACTCTGCAAAGGTGTGTTACGTTTGCAATGCATTTGTTTAACGCTGTAAGGACATGTGTTTAATTATGTAAAGATGTATCACATTCATTTCATCTTGCCTGCCTAAGGCTCCTGATTGGTCTAATGAAACGCTAAATGACCAAGAGCTAGGCAGGAGAGAGATACGAGGGCCTGGCAGGCAGAGAGAATAAATAGGAATGGATACAAACAGAGATAGGGGCATACCCAGAGCCAGAAGCTAGGCGGTCTTGGTCTAAAGTCCTTTGGTGACACAGAGAGACTTCATGTCTGCCTTGTCTAGTTCTGGAGCCGAATCTCCGGCCACCAGACCAATGTTTTTGTCCTAGCATTAGCAAATCACTCTTAGAATCCAAGAAAAATCCCGTCAGTCCTTTCTCCAGTGCACACTTGCCCATCATTACATCTTCCCCCAAATGCTCCACCAAGACCGGCTGTCTGGAAAATTCCCGTTTACCCTTCAAAATTCTGCTCTGATACGTTGGAAGCCTTCCCTGCTCAGTGTGCAAATAGATCCAGCATGCTGCCTTTTGATATTGTTTTGAGGGATTTGGGGTACTATTTCTGAACCACACACAGAGTTCTATTATCTAAGCTTTCCCTCTATATGGTAATTATTTATTTACATGTCTGTCTCCCCTCTGAAACCTGAGCTCCTTGATGGCAAGCTCCAGGGTTACTAACCTCTGCCTACCCTCTGCCAGGGCTAGACATGCTGCCTTCTCAGAATGTGTCAACGTCTCCATTGGGAAGGCATTTTAACGGAGTATTTATATTTGTTTATAACAATGCCAAAACAAAGGGGGAGAGGCAGAAAAATCAGATCATCTGATCACCCACAGTGGCCACAGCTTCATTTCATGGTTGCATCTGACTGGCAATGGATGAGTGTGTAGTAAAGACCAAGGGAAATGTGGGCCATGGAATATTCCGAAAAATATAATCATTAGAGATATGAAAATCACTACCACATATCCATTGGTAGTTAAAGTGGGAAGAGAGAGAGTTGGCCTAAGGTACTTGATACCAAATATTTCTGGAATAGACTGAATTAGATCCATGTTCTTCCAAGACACCTTTGCAGAGTGCACAGTTATCTGTGTAATGTTTGTTGTTGGCCACGTGACGGCTTTTACCCACTTAATTACTCACCGCTGATCGCATGATTGCAGACTTCAAAATTAGAGACCTCTGTTTTCACATCGATACATAGAATTGAGGTCAATATCACTTCAAGTTTGGAAGCCATGCCTCGCACAATCGTTCCCCACGGGCTCAGAGTCTTGGGAAGCCAACTAGTTCCCTCTGTTCTCCAGAGAATAACTATTTTCTAAAGATATTCCCTGTTTCACCAATAAGAATAATCACTGAGGACTCTCCCCCCTAAGGTGTTATTTTGATCTTGGGAATTAAGCAGCTGAGAAGGATTCTGCTCTAAACGTTAATGATGAAGCCAGCTTTTCTAATGAACTTTAGCTGGAGAGGGGGCAGGGATGGTGTGGGATGGTCACACAGTGAGAAAGGAAATGCCCTCCCCCATTCATGTCCGCATTGAACTTTAGAGTGCAGTGGTTTGTTTTTTTTAAAGTAAGATTTGCACATGTAATTTGTTAAAGATCTCCAAATAAAATCATTCTTGACTGGGCAGGTGCTACAGATGCAGTCATGGCTGTGTTTAAAAGAATGCTGGGTTTGGAATTGTGTCTCTCAAGAGTTGCACAAGGCCAGAAGCTGGACGAAGTAAAGAGATCTCTCTTCATAGCCTGCACAGGGAGGGAGGTCCTGCTAATGCCACACTTTTGACCACCGAGTCTCCAAAATGTGACAGAACCCATTTATATTGCTTTCAGCAGCTATGTGTGAAGCAGTCTGTCGTAGTGGCTGCAGGAGGCTCATACTGCCTGCATGTTTTCCACGCGGTAATCATTTACTATTACGGGCATCTGTTAGGCTCTGCGACTGGGCCTGCAGCAATGACAAAGATAAAGAACTAATGCACAAGTCACGCCATTGCTAAAGGCTACAAAGGTGGGTGGAATTTAAGGATGTAAGAGCTTGTTTCTCAAAGGGCAGGCTGAGGTACAACCGTCTCAATGTGTAGGACTGTGTACACCATGAAGAGCGACAGGAAGGGGAAGCTGAAAACTCCTAGGGAAGTATCCAAGCCCTGAACTAATGCCCTCCCCCATTCATGTCTGCATCGAACTTTAGAATGCAGTGGTTTTTAAAAAAGTAAGATTTGCACATGTATATGACATAGATGTGACTGGACTTGAACTTTGGGAAGGAATAAGGTAGAAAAATGTTAAATTATATTTTGTGTTAGGTAGAAGAACTAGAAACCAAAGTCTGCAGAAACAATAATCCATGGTTTACTTCTAGATTCCCCATATATTTGAAAAGTCTATTATTTATAGGTATAAAGTTGGTCATCAAATAGCCAAACTCAAAACACAGTCTCTGACTGAAGATACAGATGATGAGATGACACAGTTAGGCTATATTTGAAGAAGTGTTTGGAGAAGGCGCAAAGAGAAGAGAAAAGCTAGGAAACATGGGGTTGCCAAAATATACAAAATCTACACTTCCTTTTGGCTGGAGAAGAAGGGAGAGAGGGAGATGAAAAGGAAAAGGAGAAACTAAGAAGGGACAGGAACCTATGTTTTTCTAATTCTTTCCTGACTGACAATTTCTAAAGGGATGTATTACTTCTCTCTACGGATTATTTATAGTATCTAATGCTTGCATCTCAGTAAGCTTTTTTTTTTTTTTTTTTGTTTTTTTTTTTTTTGTTTTTTCGAGACAGGGTTTCTCTGTGGCTTTGGAGCCTGTCCTGGAACTCGCTCTTGTTTTAGCAACGTTCATACCAGTGATTAAAAAAATTAAGAGCCAATCCATAGAAAGAAATGCCGATTTCATTTACTACTAAAGAATGTATTCCAAAAAAGAATGTATTCCTTTTCAATTCAAAGCAATAACATAGATATTAAACTACAGTATAATCCAATTTTTATGCATTGAATATTTGTCAAGCAGATCTTGCCCCCTCCCTCCCTCCCTTCCTCCCTTCCTTCCTTCCTCCTTTCCTTCCTTCCTTTCTCTTGCCCTCTTTTCCTCCCTTCCTGTTGTATTGTTGGGGACCAACCTAACTCCTGTTGTATTCTGGGGAGAGGGCGGTGGTCCTTAGGCCCCTGAATGTGGACAAGGATGTTAGCAATCCTTTGTTGCTGCAAAAGTGAGCCATATTCTCCAGGCATTCGTTCAGGCTCATTCTGTGTCTATCGCCTAGTCCTGAATCTGACAGAAAACTACAGGAGATTTTGAGAGACCTCTAAAATCGAACCAATATGTCTTTATTATTTCATGCCTCTTGGAGGAAATGATATATAAGATAGTTACTGGCCCTACCACTTTAAAATCAAAAACCCACAAAATATTTAAAAAGTCAAAAAAAAATTTTTAGTCTTACTATATAGCCCTCCTAGCCTAAACTCCTTATATATAGACAGGCTGGCCTCAAACTCACAACTACCTGCTTCTACCTCCCAAGTGCCAGGATTAAAGGCCTGCATGCCTGGCTCAGACATATTTTCACCCCAGAGAAATGTATATATTTTGCTAGTTTTTATATTTTGACAGGTTGGTGAAAACTAATCAAATATTAGAGCTTTGTGAACTAAAACATATATGGACATATTAAACGTGTTGATCAAGTGCAGGCACAACATACGATGTTCAAGATAATTTATGCTGTGACCAGTGTTTTCTTTCACACCCAACAACTGATCTAGGAAATAAACCCTGTATTGATAATTACATCATATCCTTCTTGTAAAATGTTTTATGTATTGCAGAGCACTGTGCACAGATACATTGTGAACTCTTATTTTGATTATAATTACTCCAAATGGAATAACTTTCCACTGTCTCCACCAGAGCTAACATATATGCAGGTTACAGAGAATATCAAGGGAATTTTGTCAATTAGACAGAAGCATATTATCCTTGTCTCCCAACTAGCAGCCCCTGACAGGGAAGAAATCTATGCCATTTCCCGAACAGCAAATTATACCTTGCCCCTGTACCTCACAATGCTTTTCCTGGAGTTGATAAAGAAGGAGAATGCCCTCATGGTCATTTAACTTAGTAGGATTTACTCAAAATAGCTGAGAAAAAGAACTTAACTCTTGGAATAATTGATTTTTCCCTATGCCAGATGAAAAATGTACATTGGAGTAAATAAAAGTCTTTGAAACAAAAGTAATCTTCTGTTCATTAAAGGAAACATAAAATACAATATAAGATTGAATTATCCAAGTCTTCAAGAAAAATGACAAATTATTGATTTTTTGTTTTAAAGCAAAAACCTTTTAACAGGTCTGTGTGTGTGTGTGTATAAACATGTGTGTGTATAAACATGTGTGTGTATAAACATGTGTGTATAAACATGTGTGTATAAGCATGTTTGTGTGTATGAACATGTGCGTATAAACATGTGTGTATAAACATGTGTGTATAAACATGCGTGTATAAACATGTGTGTGTATAAACATGCGTGTATAAACATGTGTGTGTATATAAACATGTGTGTGTATAAACGTGTGTGTGTGTATAAACGTGTGTGTCTGTATAAACATGTGTGTGTATAAACGTGTGTGTGTGTATAAACGTGTGTGTGTGTATAAACATGTGTGTGTATAAACATGTGTGTGTGTAAACGTGTGTGTGTATAAACGTGTGTGTGTATAAACATGTGTGTGTATAAACATGTGTGTGTATAAACATGTGTGTGTATAAACATTTGTGTGTATAAACATTTGTGTATAAACATGTGTGTGTATAAACATGTGTGTGTATAAACATGTGTGTGTAAACATGTGTGTATAAACATGTGTGTGTAAACATGTGTGTGTGTATAAACATGTGTGTGTGTGTGTGTTTATTCAGAGCATTTGCTCAACCTGCCACACACTGAAATGAATTTTTGAAGAAAATAATGACTCCTGCAATAATTTTCTGCATATCAGTGCAGTAAAATAATTTCATGTGTGTAAGTAATTTGAAAACAATAACTCTCATAAAGGTCCATAGAAATAAGAAGAAAAAAATGGAGCCAAGTTGACCTAGCCATTGTTACCTAGTATCAGCGGTTGTCATTCAGGAGGTGACACTCACAAAAGCTTTCCAATTGGCAGTTTACACAGAAGAGAAGATCTGTTTACTTCCTGTGCTGGTTAGAATTGGAATGGCCCCCATCGGCTCATAGGAGTCCCACAAGTAGACCAAACCACACAACTGTCTACAACTCTGTAGAGGGCCTAGGTAAGTCCTGTGCAGTTTCTCTGATTGTCAATTCAGACTCTGAGTTACTATGTGCCCAGGTTAGTTAGTTCTGTGGTTTTCCTGTGATTTCCTTGACACCTCTGGTTTGTACAATCTTTCCTCCTCTTCAGCAGGATTCCTCAAGCTTATTTTAATGTTAAGCTGTAGGTCTCTGTATCTGTTTTCATCAGTTCCTGGAAAAACCTTCACTGATAACAATTGGGGTAGTCCCATCTATGAGTATAGCAGAATATTGTTAAGCATCATAACATTGAAATTTTCTTTTTCTCCTATCACGTTTGTTTTTATCCTTGGCCTCTGGGCCATCTAGTCTCTGGGTCCCGGTGCTTTAGGCAGTGTCAGGGCTGGGCTCCCTCTCATGGTGTGGGTCTCAGACTGGGCCCATCATTGACCACTCCCTTAACCTCCGAGCCAGCATTACCCCAGTACATCCCATATGCAGGACAGACTGTATGTAGGTCAAAGGTTATGTGGTTGGGTTGGTGTCCCAAACACTCCCCTGGAAGTCTTGCCTGGTCACAGGAGATGGCCAGCTCAGGGTACATGGCTGCCATTGCTAGGAGTCTTAGCTGAGGTCATCCTTGTAGATTCCTCAGTTTCCCTTGAACCAAGTTTCTACCTGGCCCAGAAATGTGCCCCCTTTCCAGTCATTTCTGTCAGTACTCTCCCCCTCTATGCTCCCCAACCCAACCCCTCATATTCCCGTTCCTATCCACCCCAGTCCACCCACAAGATCACTTCATTTCTCCTTCCCAGGGGGGGTCAAACAGCCCCCCTCCCATCTTGGGCCCTCCCTGTTACCTAGTCTCTCTGTGTCCGTGAATCTTAGCATGGTTATCTTTTACTCTACAGCTAATATCCTTTTATAAGTCAGTACATACCATGTTTGTTTTCCTGGGTCTGGGTTACCTCACTCAGAATAATCTTTTCCAGTTCTATCCATTTTCAAGAAAATTTCCTGATGTCATTGTTTTTAACAGCTGAATAATAGTCCATTGTGTAAATGTACCATACTTTCTTAATCCATTCTTCAATTGAGGGCCATTTAGGTTGTTTCTAGGTTCTGGCTATTACAAATAAAGTTGCTATAAACATAATTGAGCAAGTATTCTTGTGGTATGATTGAGCACCCCAAGAATGTTATAGCTGGGTCTTGAGATATATCGATGCCCAACTTTCTGAGAAACAACTGTATTCGTTTGCAAAGTACAAGTTTGCATTCCCACCATCAGTGGAGAAGTGTTCCCCTTGTTCCATATCCTCTTCAGCATAAGCTGTCACTTGTGTTTTTTTATATTAGCCATTCTGACTGGTGTAAGATAGAATCTCAGAGTCGTTTTTGATTTTGCATTTCCTTGATGGCTAAGGATGTTGAACATTATTTCAGATTCTTCTGTTGAAAATTCTCTGTGTAGATCTCTACCCCATTTTTAATTGGATTATGTAGTGTCTTTGCTGTCTAGTTTATTGAGTTCTTAGATATTTTGGAAATCAGCCTTCTGTCAGATGTTAAGCTGATGAAGATCTTTCACCATTCCGTAGGCTTCCATTTAGTCCTTTGGACAGTGTTCTTTCCTTACAGAATATTTTTTCAGTTTGATGGGGTCTCATTTATTAATTGTTGATCTTAGTGTCTTTGCTTCTGGTGTTCTATTCAGGAAATTGTCTCCTGTGCTAATATGTTCAAGGCTATTTCCCACTTTTCTTCTATCAGGTTAAGTGGATCTGGATTTATATTTAGGTCTTTTATCCACTTGGATCTGAGTTTTGTGCAGAGTGATAGATAAATATCTATTTGCATTCCTCTGCATGCCAACATCTAGTTATGCCAGTATCACTTGTTGAAGATGCTTTCTTCCTGCTATTGTATGGTTTTGGCTTCTTTTGTCTAAAAATCAAAAGTCTATGGGTATGTGAATTTATGTCTTGGTCTTCAATTCAGTTGTATCGACCCACCTGTTTATTTTTATGCCAACACCATGCTGTTTTTATTACTGTATCCCTGAGGTAGAGCTTGAAATCAGGGATGTTGATACCTCCAGAAGTTTTTTTATTGTACAGGAATGTTTTGGATATCCTGGGTTTTTTGTTTTTCCATAGAAAGTTGAATGTTGTTTTTTCATTGTCTATAAAGAATTGTGTTGGAATTTTAATGGGGATTGCATTAAAACTCTAGATTGCTTTTTTGTAACATGTAATCAGATGCTTCTCTCCCACCTGCCAGTTCCCAAATAACCACTCAAAGGCTTAATATTACTTATAAATGCTTGACCAATGACTCAGACTTATTATTAGCTATCCATTACATTTAAATTAATTTTGCCCTACTTCTCCTGTATCTCTGCTTAGATTTCGTGCCTGTCTCTATTCCGACTTGCCATAAGCCAAAGCAGCTTTATTTATCAACCAATGAGAGAAACATATAGCCACAACATACAGAAAGACCATTCTACAGCATTTCTCCCTTTATGTCTAATCAACATGGAAGGTTTTCATTTTAACATAGTAAAATTACATATAACAAAACAATTATCAAGCAAGACTCAGTTACAAAATCCAGTATATTTGTATTTGGCAAAATTAGAGAACATACTCTATCATCTATCTTACCTTTGAGTCTAAAGTTTCGTATCTATCTTTTATCATGACTAAGAAACAATATAATTATAACTGCATAGTCTTTAACTTAATCAAAGACTCCAGAAGGATATACTATTACCTGAATAAAGAGGAAACATTGTAAGCAACTTACAAAACTCTAGAAATGACAGAGACATCTGGCTTCCTGGACATCCACCCAAAGTTTTTCTGTAAAGTAGGGGCATCCATCTTTAATCTATAGGCCTACAGTATCTGACAGAATTTCCAGTGAAGCGGGAAATTTAAAGGACTCTCCCATCTATATTGGCAAATTTCATCAGTTGCATTCCTCTGTGTCCTACAGAATGTCTAGCAGTTTTCTCTGTGAAACTGAAGGACTATCCCACCTTGTTCTAGCCAAGTTTTAGTGGTCAGTTTCCTGTGGATCCTGCATCTGCAATTTACACAGCATACTGTCAAGCAGCCCAGGCAAGAGCAGTTTCTTTTCACATGACTAATCCAGCCACATTGAAGGAAAACTCTATAACAAGTTTTCAATACCTATCATCCTCCTTAAAATAATTGCTGCTGCCAGGAGCAGATGTGTCTCATTGTCAAAAAAAGTCTAAGTTCTTAAAACATTTTAAATGTCATATTCTGTAGGTCTGTGAAGTATTTAAAGATTACCTATCTAATTGAAATATATTTTGTATACCTAAAAAACATAACTAATATGGCTATAGGTTTGGTTATTATAGATAACCAACGATTAATCTGCATTTTAATTATATATTACATTTTTAAATCATCTACATAAATGTAATACCTTAAATAAGAGTAGAAATATACATACAGTATAACAAAATTGATCTTAAATTTATTTCAATAAAATAAAATCCATACAACTACAAAATATTTTGAGATTAACAGTTTTTTAAAAATAAAAGTAGATTCAATAATCTACCATTTTCTCCCATGATTTATACATCATACATTTTTATATCATATCCCCTTTCTTCTTTTAGAAAGAAATTGGCTATGACCAATAACAATTTATAACCAACCCCCCTTAAATTAAAACAAACATCATAAACAATATTTTGAGAATTTGGGCATAATTCTCTAGCCTAATTCCTGGTGATTGCAGGTGCTTGTAATCTTATGGGGACCCTGAAAAAATTTGAGATAGTGGCCAAGTTCTGGGAAGACCAGTTATAACCTTTGTTGATAAATATCACCTTTCAAAGTTCAGGAAGTCTCCTTTGATCAAATCTGGTCCATCTTAACTGGGAATGAATCCATAGCCTCTTGTTTCCTATAAAGTTCTAGTTGTTGAGTCCTGTATTTGTCTGTGTTGGATGGGTGTTTTGTTCTTTGGTTTCTGTTTCCTCTCTGTTCATTTCACCTAAGTGACCAATGATTCTGGTGACTAGCTAATTTTCAGGTCCAGTAGGGTGTCTCTACTGAGGGTGTTTGGGCCTTGAATCCCTAGATCTGACCAGGCCTCTGGTAAAGCCAAAGTCTTCTTCCAAAGTTGTAGACCAAAATATGGAGCCCATGGGAGGGAATGCTGGGGTCTCTAGGGCCCATCTGGTCTCCAGTAGAGCTGCCTATGCTGTGGGCTAGAGTATAGAGCCCAAGGAAGGGGATGATTTTAATATATTTTTTATTACTGAGCTCCTTTAATTTTTTTCAAATTTAGAGATAGAAAAGTGGTTTGCTGCATATTTTAGAGATGTTACTTATAATTTAGAAAAATGTGTAGAAGTTACATAAAAGAGCAAGAAAAGTAGACGTGAACCTAGTCCTTTATTCCAAATAAGTTGTTTAAGACATGTTTTAATTTTAAAGGAACTGATTCCATGACTGTCAACACTATTCTTTTGAAGCATGTCCGTTACTGAGTTGATCCGGCCTGTTGGTTAGTCTTCTGGGCTTTGTGCCTGTAACTCTCAGCACTGTCTGGAATAAGAAGAACAGCAAAGCTACACTCTGAGAATTTATCAGGGCCCAGAAGGTTTGAGGAAGAAAGTTCTACATGTTTTATAGTAGAAAAAGCCAACAGGACTGTAATGAGTGAGACCAATCTTGGAGCTTCTCAAGCCTCCTTTTCCGTGTTGTTTGGACCCATCCCTCATAATCTTGGCAGCTGGAGAGAGAGAAGGCTTCGTGAAACTATCAGATTAAATAATTCTTTAAAAATCATTAATTCTTTCAAAAATATTTATCCACGATATTCTAGGCACTGGCACTCTGCATTTGTAGAACTCCTGCCAAACTGTTTTAAGATGGATCTCCCTCTGTATCCCAAAATGGACTCAAACTTATCATCCTCCTACTTCTGCATCAAGAGTGCTAGTCTTACAGTGATGCACCACAATGCCTGGGCTCCATCTTTTTTAATAACCAACCTTACTAGTGATATAAGCGTGGAAATCACAACTTTTGCTAAAACCATCTTTATTGTGATATAAGAACTATAGAGTTCATTCTTTAAAAGAGCCATATGTAGAGGTTTTCAGTGATATTAGTAATATGTGTTCTTCGTCTCTTCACAAAGAAACCCTATGCCCCTACCATGACTCCCTTCTCCCTCTTTGCCAGTACTTGGCCACAAATATTTGACTTTCTGTCATATTAATCTACTTATTGTGACCATTTTCCATAAAGGAGTCAAAATATATGTCATTGTATTTTTGGCTTCTTTCACTTAACGTGTTTGTGGGATTGTCTAAAATTTAGTCTTTTATGTTTGTGTGTGTGTGTGTACACGCGCGCAAGCACACATAATACACACAAGACAAGGCACACGTGTGGAGATCAGAGGACAACTTTTACAGTCAGTGTTCTCCCACAACATTGACTTCAGAAATTGAACTCAGCTCAGAAGGTTTGAGGCAAGCGCCCTTTTCTGCTGAGCCACATCACCAGCCCACATCACCCCTTCCATCCCCTTAATGTCAAATATTATTCCCTTTACAGATATACCACATCGGGTTTGCCCATCTACCAGCTGATATTTCCTAGAGTTGTTTCCATTTTCTAGTTCTCATGAATAATCTCCCGTGAACCGTCCATATGTGTGCTCTGTACGGACATATGCTTGCCGTTCTCTTGTGTGTATACTTAGAAGCGGAACTACTGGGCCTTATGGTGGCTCTCTAGAATTTTTAGGAACTGTCAAATTGTCCAAACTACTTTACATACTGTACTAGTTTCAATTCTGTTGCTGTGATTAAAAATACCCCAACAAAAAGCAACTTGGGGGAGAAAATTATTATTTTAGCCCGGCATTCCAGTTTATAGTCCGTTATTGTGGGAAAATCAAGGTGGAACTTGAGAGGCAGCTAGCCACGTCCCACCCTGTCAAGAGAAGAGAGAAACAATGCATGTGTGTTGCTTGCTGTACTCAACTCCATTTCTCTAACCATGGAGCTCAAGCCCCCGCCCAGGGAATGGTTCTGCCCACAGTGGGCTGGGTTTTCACACATCAATTAACGTAATGAAGACAATGCCCTCCAAACAAGTGCACATGAGACTCTCTTCCCTGGGTCATTCCAGGCTCTATCAAGCTGACAATTGACCATCACCTACCACTTTATATCATCACCTATGATTTGTGCAGGTTCTGGTTTCTCCATATCTTTAGTAATAGGTATTCATATTTTTAATTCCAGCCATCCTAGTAAATATGAAGAAGTTAGTTATTGCTCTATTCTTCACACAGGATTGTGCTGTGTAGCTGAGGCCTCACTTTCGGTCTCCCTGCCCCTGCCTCTTCCATGCTGAGATTTCAAACATTCATATCTATTCTTATCTCTTATTATGATTTTGATTTGATTTCTCTGACCAATAATTTGTTCAGCATACTTATAATAAGCATTTCAAATATGTTCCAGGAGACTCTTTAGTGTGTTTCAAACATTATTTATGTTATAGTCTGCATCTCTCTGTTTGTAAGCTAGCACAAAGTAGGGATGCAGTGATATAGAAAGAATAGGTATGTATTTGATTCTTAGCAATATTCTCCTTTAACAAAAGGTCCTAAATAGCTATGGCATATTATAAATATTCTTGAGCAGTCCCAACACATTGATGAATATGTATATATAAATGTAAAACTATGGATTCTTCAACACATTTTAACCATTAGAATATCCGTATACTGAAGGATAGCTTATTTACGTTTGTTTTCTGAAAAGAAATAGATTGCAGACAGGAGATATGTCCAGATTCTTTATGGGAACAAAGTTTACCTCACACTGGTTGGGAGCTGGGCTTCAGTCACGTTGATTGTGAGGCCAGACCTCTGAGAGCTGGTGTTTGTGGATCGAAGAGGCAGATACGCATCTCACATAGGAGCCTGTTTACTGGAGTTAGAGATCGGTGCGTGATATGAGCTTCTTTTTCAGGGTATGCTCCTTCCTGGGTGTCAGATGCCATTTATCACACCACAGATTTCGCTGTCTGTCAGGATCTAGGTAAAATGGTTTTTCCGAGCTCAAGGAGTTTCTCTCCCTAGAAGTATTTCATTCAAAGTAGCCGGCTCAGTACAGAGTGTTGGAGAAAAGCCAAGCCCTATCTATGTGCTCAGGACACCCAGTCCTGAACCTCAGTGACTCACTGATTGTTCCAGCAAAGTCTCAACAGATCCCCATGCTTGCGATATATTGACACGACTCACGTGGACATAGACAATTCCCACAGGTGGTGAACTAGAAGCTGGGAGAATCCACTTAGAAAAAACGTGTCAGGTAAGAACACTTTTGACAACGTGTTTCCAATGCCAAAAAATAGGAGCAGGCGCACAGTGATGGTGGCAGTTCATTTTTATAACTTCAGGAGTTGGTGAAATAACTGTGTACTGACTTATTCTTTATGGCAGAAACATGTCATAAATAACCAAACAGTCCAATAAGGAATTGATTTAACAAATTATGACCTATACACATACATACTTACCTGTGATGAAGAGCCAGGCATTAAATAACCTTATAAAGTCTATTTACATAATACAGAAAATGTCAAAATAATATGAAATTCAAAACTATATGAGAAAAACTAGAACACACAGGGGAGAATATTGAATTCTGAGTGATGATATAAAAGTTTTGATATATTCTCTCTGTTTTTGTACTTTCAACATTTTATAATAAAAATTTATTATTAAATAATGAACTACTTTAACAAAAAATGAAATTCTTACTGGTGCATCATACAGGAAGAGACAACACTTTTAATAGAACTGATTTCTTTTAGATTAATATAGTGTGTGCATGTGTGTGTGCACATGAGTGTATGTGCATGTGCAGATGTGTGTGTGCACATGCGTGTGTGCGTGTGCAGATGTGTGTGTGCACATGCGTGTGTGCGTGTGCACATGTGTGTGTGCACATGTGTGTGTGCGCGTGCAGATGTGTGTGTGCACATGTGTGTGTGCGCGTGCAGATGTGTGTGCACATGCGTGTGTGTGCGTGTGCAGATGTGTGTGCGCACATGCGTGTGTGTGCGTGTGCAGATGTGTGTGTGCACATGCATGTGTGTGCGTGTGCAGATGTGTGTGCACATGTGTGTGTGCGCGTGCAGATGTGTGTGTGCACATGTGTGTGTGCGTGTGCAGATGTGTGTGCAGATGTGTGTGTGCACATGTGTGTGTGCGTGTGCAGATGTGTGTGTGCGTGTGCAGATGTGTGTACATGCGTGTGTGTGCGTGTGCAGATGTGTGAGTGCAAGTGCCTGTGGAAGCCACCAATATTGGGCCACCTGGAGCTGTAGTTATATGTGGTTGTGAGCAGCTTGTGGATGCTGGAAACCAAACTTGAGTCCTCTTGCAAGACCAGCTAATGCTCTAAACTGTTGAGCCATCTCTCCAGACCCCAGGAACAAACTGATTTTTAAGAGATCTAATACACATGATCTCTGGGATATGCACATAGAAAATGACTTACAGACTCTCCCCCTCCCATCCCTACCTCCCTGTGTGTGTGTAGTATGGATGTAGGATACATGTTGCCTGTATGTGCGTCTGTGAACTCGTGAAAGCCAGAAGAGGGTACTAGCATCGGACTTACAGATGATGGTGAACCACCAGGAGGAAGCTGGGAATTAAACCTGGGTTTTCTGGAAGAACAGCCAGGACTCTTCACCACCAATCCATCTCCCAAGCGCTTGCCATTAAAAATTTTGAAATATGTGTCAGTTGACATGATAGATCTAGAATGCTGGGGGAATTTCTATTGCTTAGCTTTGCATTTCCCTAAACAACAGCTCCTGCGTAGGTAGCGTAGGTAGCGTTGTGACCTGACGGCAGCGCCATCCGGCTCCTGAGGCAGTCTTCCTCGCTCATCTCAGGACACACCTGATTCCTCCTACAGTAATGTCCCCAGAAACAGTTCACAGAATGAGCTTGACTGCTCAGCATTGTCTACAACAGTTGGGTTAAAGTGTTCCGCCCTACTGTTGGATTCTACCCACATCCTCCAATTTGGCTTTACTCAGTAATAAACCTAAACTTTAAAATCCGTATCTAGAATAGAGAATTCAATTGCTGTCTTTGTGTGGCTTGGGTATTCATTTGCGCTCTTAATTGCGCAAGATTTGCCACCTTTTCTTTGACAAAGGTGAAGAGGTAGAATAGAAAAATAATAATTGGTGTGGGAACATCTGGGCATTCTCATGTAAAGTAATAATAATGATAATAATTATTACTATAAAGGTTCTAAACATAGAACAACATGGTGTTTTAAAAAAATCAGCTCTAAGTGATAGACATAAATGTAATTATGAAAGTATAAAAATAGATGATAACATAGGGAGAAATCTAGGTTACTTTCGCTATGGCATTGAATTTTAAAATCTAAATCCATAATTATAATTTAAAACAGAAAAAAATTAAATCACTGCTTAAAAGGTAAGACTTCTGATCTATGGAAAGACCTGTGAAGAAAATAAAAACATAAGCCCCAGATTGGGAAAAAAATATATATTTTCAAATAACGTGATTGATAACTAATATTTAAGAACACATAATAATGTTTAGGAAGGGTCAACCCAATTAAAACCTGTGTCTATTTCTTAGAGTCATATGCTAGTTAACTTATTAAAGAACTATATTAAATTAATACAATATTAAATAACCATAATAATCATTGTTATTTGTTAGGAATATTTCCTAATGCGAGCTTCCTGCCAACACAAAATTCCCAATCAAGCCAAATCAAAACAAGCCAAATTAAGAAATATCCAGGTTTAATGGGAGTTCTGCACTCTCGGGTGGCCCCGAGGGGGAGCCGGGAAGCCTAGACCACAGGGAGGAAGAAAGGAGACCACAGGTTTCTCCTTTGGGGGCTCACTTAAATACCCTGGGGAAATGGTCATGACCCCACCGCCAGGGAGGGGTCAGGACCTTGGGCTGCTGTGATTTGGAGTCCAGACCAGGCCTGGGGGTTGGGATAGATGCGAGGGGCTGGGGCCTACGCTTGACATTATTGATAATAATCATATTCTAATTTGCTTAGTTTTCATTGAGGGTGCTGTTTGCTTTTGAAACAGGGTCTCAGTAGCCCAGGCTGACCTTGAACTCATTATGTGTCTGAGGGTAACTTAATCTCTCCCAACTCCTGGAATTACTGGCACACCCCAGCTCTCTCAGGTTTGGGCAGTCCTAGAGATTAAATCTAAGACTTTGCAGGCAGGGCCCCCAGTCTCTACACTCAGCCCAGGCTTTTATAAACTAGGAAGAGGGAGCTGTTCATGCTTGTTACAGTCCTTTTCCCACAGACTCCGGTAGGCGGACTTGTCGAGAAGAAGTCTCAGTCCCTCAAGGCAGGGAAGGTACAGCATTCAGAGTGGCTCCTAGCTGAGCAGCGGCACTCTGAGGGGATTGCTTACAACTCGGGAAATCAGGCAGGAGAAAGTAGACAGGAATCTGGGTTGGGCTATAAACCTCCACACCTTCTTCCTCAGTGATTTACCTCCTCCTGAGAATAGACTTCTCAGAGGGTCTATAGCTTCCCCAAACTGCCACCAGCTCAGGACCAAGCTCACATGAGTCCACAGGGTATTGCACGTATTTTATTTACTTACTTATCTGGTGTGTGTGTGTGTGTGTGTGTGTGTGTGTGTGTGTGTGTGTATTTGTGCAGGCTTTGTGGAAAGGTCAATGTACAACTATCTGGAGTGGATTCTCTCCTGCCTCCATGTGGGATCCAGACTGAAGGGTTATCAGGCCTACACATGAAGCCCCCTTTACTCACTGAGCCCTCTCTCTGACCTGTGTGAGACATTTCAACATTCAAACCATTGCAAGGAGAAAATGAAGCCAGCACAGCAGCGGGATTAAAGCAGGAAGAGAATAATAACGAGAAGAGGAGTCTAATGTGGAGGGGTTTCTTCTGAATCGCATGGTGGGTAACTGGAAGTAAAATACTCATTCTTTAGAGTTATCTGTGGAAACAAAAGACAATACATCTGGAAAGGCAGAAATGCTGGGTCCCTTTCCTAAGGCAACAGGACACTGGTTAGAATGGTCCTGTCATTTTATTAAACTCATGTAAAGTTGATTCTGGTCTCTGTAAAGTGGTTGAAATTGCTCCCAAGACTTTGTTGTGACATAGTGTGCATCTGGAGAGGACTAAGGAGAGTGGCCAAGGTGACCTGACACAAGTCAAGAACCTTTCCAGCCCTCAGAAGCAACTAACAATTGTCACACTATAACGTATTTGTAGTTATACGTAATAAACAAGTTGCCTTTCCTGGTCTTATACTGGTTAACTGGGGGTGTGGGCTGTGGGCCGGGGGGCGGGGGCATGTGCATGCTACAGCACAAGTGTAGAGGTCAGAAGACAAAGCTGGATGTTGTTCTTAGTTTTCACCTGCTTCCAAAGAAACGGGACATCTCTGTCAGTTTGTCACTGTGTACCGCAGACTAGTCAGCCCTTGAACTTCCGTGGATTCGCTTGTGTTTTTCTCTCATGTCATCATGGGAAAGCTGGGATTACAGCACAGTGTCTCATCTGGATTTCCATAGAGTCTGGGACTCTGAACAACTCCCACACTAAGGCAGCAACAAGCGACCCATCTGAGGCATCTCCCCAACCCACTAGCTGAACATTTTAAAGAGGCTAAATCCTGTTCGTACTCGAGAAATGAAGAGCCAGTACTAAAGCGGGGCTTGTCCGCCATCCGTGCTTAGATGTGCTGAATTGCACGTACTTAGAGCGAATTCAATCTTTAATTGTAGGGCTGGAGTCAAGTATACTGATTAGGTGCATAACTAATTTGAAATATTGACTCAGTACTGGAAAATGGTTAAATTCAACATCTGTCTTTGGAGTCTGAGATTTTCAATTCAAGTCAACAAAATATTTTTAAGTGAGATCTGCCAACTGTGTCTTTTAATGAATCAGAAACATTTTCTTTTTTCTTCTATCTGGTGTATTTATTTGTACAGAATTCAAGTAATACATAAATCATATTAGAATCTTCAAGGTACAACCAAAAAATTCTTTTCATTGTTGGTTTTGAGACAGGAGGCCACATAGCCAAGGCTTTTTAACACACATATTAATGGACTCTGTGAATATTAGAATTCATTTTTTTTCTCTCTTGTGGGTCAGTAAGTCAATATCAAAGCATTATGTATCACACATACTTGAAGGACAAACTTGACTCAGAAAACCATGTGCAGTTGAACAGCTGACATTAATTCACATTAATTAATGTCTGTGTTCAAGGAACTTCATGGGAAACTTCAAGGTGGGACATGTGATAGATTTTTCAGAAGTTTCCATGGACAACTTTGGCTTCCCACTTAACAAATTACCAATAGCTTCCTTGTCCACCATACCTTCCTGCCATTCCAAGACTTAATTTGAAGAACAAAAAAGGTTTTCTTTTTAAGTGTTAGGCATGATACTGAGAATCTGAATCACTGGGGGAACAATAAACCTTGCAAGAAATGAATATGCCCTGTTTGGCTCAAGTGGCTAACAATAAATGTTATATCAATAGGATTGTGGAAATCCTTTTGTACAGTATCATAAAGAAGAGGGGAAAAACAGAACAAAGTGCATGACCTGTATGGTGTTCTCTGTCATCATGTGACCTGTATAGTGTTCTCTGCCATCATGTGACCTATATAGTGTTTTCTGTTGTCATGTGACCTGTATGGTGTTCTCTGTCATCATGTGACCTGTATAGTGTGTTCTCTGCCATCATGTGACCTGTATGGTGTTCTCTGTCACCATGTGACCTATATAGTGTGTTCTCTGCCATCATGTGACCTGTATAGTGTTCTCTGTCATCCTGTGACCTGTAGAATGTTCTCTGTCATCATGTGACCTATATAGTGTTCTCTGTTGTCATGCAGTGGGGATTTTATATTGGGAGGGGAATAAACAAAGAGAAAGTGATAACAGAGCCCTAGAGGGTCAGCATGATGGAGAATATATGTTTAAAAACAGTATTATTCAGAGACAAGTGGCCATGTATTCTTGCTCTACAAGATACAAAGGAAGCTCAGTCTATATTTTGAGGAAGAATTTCCTCTGGGACCTTGAGATGGAGCTCATAATTTTTACAGCCTCCATACGGTCTGGGAATGACAGAAGATGTGGTGTCCTACTGTCCTCAGAGAGCAGTAGTTGGCCAGCAGTTTCTTCTGCTGCTCCCGAGAAATCCCAATCATCACAAGGGCCCGCATTCCGCTGAATTGTGAAAAGACGTTCCTCTCTATCTACACGAAGCCTGGTGGAGGGAAGAGCAAGATCTCAACCCAGAACTGAGGGGGATCAGTAATGTAAAATCAGGAGAAGGAAGCAAATTATTGTACTCAAACGTTCTTCAGAGCTTAGCCTCCTGTCTAGTTTGGATTGCAATAGTTTTTCAATAACTGCATTTTAAGAGAGTAAAGCCAAATAGCAAAGGAAGTCATTAAAGGGAAGAAACTAAGCCCAGACAAAAGGCTAAACAAAGTGTGGTGGCCATAAGGGGTGTTTGGAGTCTCAGCGGGAAGAACTCCCTCTCCATGAGAGCAGGGGAGCTGGCTGCCGCCAAAGGCCATGCAAGATAACTGCCCACATGTGCTTGGGTATGAGAGGAAGAGGCAGAGCCACAGAGCAGATGAAAAGGACATTAAAATGAGTGCCCAGAGAGGACGGGGGGCCAGGCCTTACCACACTCTGTGACCTAACTCTAGACGGTGAAAACGGAAAACGGAAAATGAAGATTCTAGTAAAATTCTCCTTTGGATGTATTCCATCTTGGAAAGAGAAACAAATGGATGAAACTGCTCATTACTTGCAGGTCTATAAAATATTATTTTGAGAATAAATAGTACTCTGGATATTTTCCCTTTCGTTTTCTATTTTTATGTTTTTAATTGAATTAAGGTGTTTCAATTAGGCCAAGTAGAAGAATACTGGCTACAAGTTTGAGCAAATCTTGCCAAAGACAACTGTGATATCTCCCTTCCAGGCATTTTTTAAAGAATAGGTAGCCTGATTTGAATTTTAATTTATGTAAAGTGTGAGCTTGACCTAGATGATTTCCAAGGCTACTTCTAAGCCTACATTTTGTAATTTTAAGAAAGAGAATGTCCAATCTGAGAACCCAGGGTTTGCCAGGAAGAGGTCTTCCTTGATGAAGACAGTCTCCAAAATGTGAATTTGATTAATTGCAGGGAGACTTATTTAGTCTGAAATAGAAGAAAACAAAATGCAATGGAGACTAAGTGCAAGGTGGCAGTTCTTATATTTACAGATTTACAGAAAGAATGCCTGGGTTTCCTTTAACTAAATAATTTCTTTGTGAAGCCAGATTTGGAGACAAAAACGACAAGCTGTTTTCTCTTCCACATCCATGAGTCACAATATTTACCCATTATCTGTAATTCTTCTTCCTATTATGGGCTAGAAGGGACGCATCTGATTGGAGTACATAGAAGCAAGCCTAGGAGCCATGGAAGAGTCTAGGGACATGACAATGCTTGTCACACGAGGATGTGTTCCTAGGAGAGTCTAGGGACATGACAACGCTTGTCACACGAGGATGTGTTCCTAGGAGCCATGGAAGAGTCTAGGGACATGACAATGCTTGTCACACGAGGATGTGTTCCTAGGAGAGTCTAGGGACATGACAATGCTTGTCACACGAGGATGTGTTTGGCAGACAGTAAGGAAGTCCTGACTTTCAACATCATGCATTTCTTATATAAGAAGCGATCAGCTTCTCATGGGGGTCCAGTAACTAAACAATAGCAGAGCTTCTATTTCCCCAGTTTCACTGACTGCTTTCTCTCACTCTTCCAAGATGACTTTTTCAGATTCAGTCATATGCTAGCATCTAAGAAAGGATGAAGCCAAGCAAGAAAACAGAACCGTGCCAGCCAGCCACATCTTTTTGTGGGAAGAACATGATCTTTCCAAGCTCAGTTCTGATTGTGTCATATGATCGTTGGTAGCTGCAAGTGAGGCTAGGAAGCTCAGCTCGCCATTACCTACGATTGGCTATGTTCCATCCACCTGGAGCTTTTGAGTCCCTGGCTGTAATGAAGAATGGAAGGCAGCGTTCTTCATAGGCACACATGTCTCACAATACAGTAATTTAGAAAGAGTAAGGAACTTAATGTAGATGGATGTTCACTCCATTGTTCCTTATTTTGAAAACCCTAACATGTTGGTAAACTTAGCTATTAATCTTTATCCATATGGTTGTTGGGATTATTGGACAAGAAGAGTCTAACAGAAATGTTCAAGAACTGGGAAATAACAAGCCTTTCATGATTGTATGTGGCAGAATACCTGAAAACTTGTGGGAGGAAGGGTTTATCTTGGCTCACAGTTCAAGGACACACAGTCCACCATGGTAGAGGAAGGCATGGCAGCAGGTTGGTGGTTGGTCACATTTCATTCACCATCAAGAAGCAGAGAGAAAAGTCTGTAATTATCTCACTTTCTTCTTTTCCTTCAGACCAGGCCCCCAGCCCATGGGACAGTGCCATTCACAGTTAGGGTCTGTCTGCCAACCTTAAGTAATCCTAAGCGAGAAACTCCCTGATGAACACATTGACAATCAACATTACAGACCGCAGCAGCTTCGGTCTCATAGCTCTGACCCATGGCCTATTTATGTGGATGGCACTTCTGAGAAGGGAACTAACTCTCTCAATGCTTAAAGAGGTCATCTGTGAACTGGTGGCATTTGTATTGATGGGCTCGGGGCAACTTCTCTGAGCTGACTGGTGAGCTGCAAAGATAAGCCACAGACTTTATCTGTTCCCCATAGTTATAGGAGGAAGTATGTTGTCAATGGTTCGCATTTATCATGTGAAAAATTCCTAAATGCTTTTTGATGTGACCTGCCTCACAAACAGAGGATAGAATAAGCCAGTAAGGTGAAGTTCAAACCCTAACCCCATTGTTCATCAGCTAGGTAATGTGGAACAGTTTATTTAACCTCTCTGTGTCTCTGTTTCCCGATTTTAAAAGGTGATAATAATAATAGTAATGAAAAATAAATAAATATTGAAAAGTTTTTAAAGGTGTCCTATCTGTAGAATTGCTTGGGGCCACATTAGAAACAATTGCATTACCACTTGTTCCAAACTGACTCCAAAAGGCCCATTGTGTCAGCGCAGCAATAGGAGGGCTGAGCCTGTAGGTCATTACCAGAGTAGGAGGGATCATCCTAAAGCCAAAGTCTTATTATGATGGAATTTCTCTGAGCTTCTGAGGGGCAGGCTGTGTAGAAGGCTTTTGTATATCTGCTTGCTGTCATTAAAATAGGAAAACTGCAGGGAATTTTTCTCTCTGTGTTTTCTTACATGGAAATGGTCTCCCACTCATCTACTGAGTGAAGATGTCATGACATCCACGTGTTTTCATGTCATGCCTAAACCTGCTCAACTTCTGTAACTCCAGTCTCACCAGCTCGGTCCTCAAATGCTACCTACAGCACAGTTATCTAGAAGCTCGCTCAAACAGATTTCCAGACCCCACACATAGTGTCCCTGACTGGGGACCATCCAAGATTATGCACTTCTAGGTGACTCATGGATACTGGCAACCTGTTTGCTTGAGGAGGTGTTTAAGAAAACGTGACTCAGAACAAACCCACAAGCTGTACTTTTCACAAGTACAAATGTCCCCAGTCAGACCACAAGCCGCTGGAGGATTAGAAATTTGTCTGTCATCTTTGTCCACTCAGGGCTGAGCCCTTTGTGAGTTCTCAACCAGGTCTAATACTAAAATGAAATCCACATGGATGGAGTCTGGTTGTCTTTATTAATCAACAGTGCTGACTGACTGAGGACCAACAAGAACCTCTCAGACTAGGGATGGGCTTCTTCACTTAGGCCGTCAAAATCCCTTCCTCACCAAACACACACACACACACACACACACACACACACACACACACACACACAACTATTAGCACTGGCTGAGACTGCTACTTCTTTTGGAGGAAAATGTCTTTCAATGATATTTGCTACTAGAGGTCCCAACAGAAGTTTAACTTCTCTGCAAGTGAGCTCTCCTTATGGAAAAGTCTACAGCATTGGTTGATTGCCACCCAAGATTTAAAAGCTATGTTCTCCTTCTGACAGTGTGCATGGAACAGAATACCTACCATCTTAATCTACATGTACTACTTAAATATTTTTTCATTGAGGCTGCAAAAATCACCGACAGTCACCCAAAAGTCAAAAGAAAAAAGTAACCACACAACTGAAAATAAAAAAACCCATGACGTCTGTCCCTAAACACTTGGACTAAGAACGTAGCATATAAAATATAATGTAAGCATATAAAATATGTCTGGTGCCTACTGACACCAGAGGGCGTTGGGTTCCCTGGAACTGGAGCCAACAGGCACTTGGAACTGCCTTGTATGTGCCAGGAATCGAACTCAGGTCCTCTGCAAGGGCAGCAGGTGTTCTTAACCAGGCTCCTACTCTCTTCATTTCAAAGACATCAATATATTACCAAGCTCATAAGATTATTATGAGAATTAAGTGACAAAACACATTTGAAATTCCAAACGCTGTGCTTTGGGAACAGAAGCACACACTAAGTGCTGAATTTAAACTCTGGACAAACCCTGACTGCATATGCATTCTGGGAAAGGCAGAATGTGGG
Organism: Microtus pennsylvanicus; assembly: GCF_037038515.1. Lineage (NCBI taxonomy): Eukaryota > Metazoa > Chordata > Mammalia > Rodentia > Cricetidae > Microtus > Microtus pennsylvanicus. Next base: position 105,698,165 of record NC_134588.1, on the reverse strand, counting down.
GTGGGTTCTAGGAGTGTATAATCGAATAGTGAGTGAGATTATGTTCTTATGAAATTGCATTTACATGTTAAATTTATGAAGGACCATGAGTCCTATATGGCATAATACGACAGGGGGCCTGAGTAGATTTGAAGCAAGTACTGAGTTTGCAAAAGCCTGGAATATTCAGAAGATTTATAGTCACTCACGGAATTATTTATTTTGATTATTTTAAGCATCAAACAAGGAGGAAGTTTTCTCAAAGACTTGTTTCCCCAATCAATAAAACGTGGCTAATAATAACAATTGCACATTCACTTACTCAAAGAAATAAAGTGAGTAATTTACTTGGTGCAGAATCTAGGTAATAAATACTCAGTAAAGTGCAGCTGTTATCCGTAAAGATCTTTCTGGAAAGCAGGAAGGGCCTGAGGCGCGTGGTGTGGAACCCGAGAGTTCTTCCGTTCTCTGCGTCTCTGAGAGTGAACAAAACAAGAAGCTTTCAAAGTTCTTTCCAGCCTGACAGTCTCCTTCTAGCTTGACGTGCCCTCACGTGCCCGAGACTTAGCAGAGACATGGAAACCCCCTTACTAAAGTCCAGTGATGTCACCGGGCCCCTCCACGCTCCAAACGGTCACCTCCAGGCAAAGTATTGAATGAGGCACGGGTAAGACATGCTCTCAAACACGGTGAACACGAAGGCGCAAGCGCGAACGTCTGTCATGGACAAGCTGGCCGTGGACAAGTGAGTCAACCTCTCTGAGCTGCAGCTTTGGGAAAGAGATACAAAAGATGCCTAACAGCAGAGAGATGGCGAGCAACAGAGCGAATGCTTAGAGAAACCCGGCACGGTGCTTGCTACAGAGAACACTCAATAAACAGGGGCTACTTGGATTAGGATCGTTATCGCATGGAGTTACTATTCTGGTTCTACTCTTCCGAGGCCTACGCAAAGCAGACTTGGTTTCCGGAGTATTTCCCTGTTCACTGCGGGTGTGCACATGGTTCTCTTAATCCTCACCCATCTTTCACTGGCGACTCCATGCAGTTCCCTCTTACATTGTTCCGGGCCCCTCAAGAACAACAAGATATACTTCTCATGCTTCTTATCCCTCTAGATGTGTGTTGTTGAGATTTTTTTTCCGTGTGTGTGGTGTATGCACACACATACAGGGTGTGTATACACACGTGTGAATGCGTGTTTCCGTGTTGGAGGGCGCATATGAGTATGGAGACAGAAACTTGATGTCGGAAACCACCCTCCGTAGTCCATCCGCCCCATTCACTGAGGCAGGGTCCCTCATCAAACCCAGAGCTCACTGATGTGGCTTGCTAGTCCCCCTGCTCGCCCTGTCTCCATCTTCCCAGGCAGAAATTGCAGTCAGGGTGCCACAGTCACCTGGCGTTTATGTAGATTTTTAGGGAATCCGAACTCAGGCTTGCATGGTGAATTATTTAATCACTGCCCCATCTCCTCAGCCTTCTTCCTGTTTTTTTGTATTCTTCCAAGTCATGGCTAACTGTAGCAGGTTGTGTTTATAGCAAGGTCATTGGAGACAAAATTTTCTCTCCTGTCCCCGGAATGAGGTATTCCCCCAAGTGTTCGAGTAAAAACAAAAACAAGAAAAACCTCCATGATACACTAATTTTCAAAAACAGGAATGATGAAGAGGGCAGGCGAGGCTGGCGTTCACATCCCTGCATACTCAGCAGGCCTGGAGAAAGTGCAAAGAAAAGATAACTCCCAGCGACAGGGAATTTTGCATATCAATCCTGGATCTCCTGACCTGCCCCCTCTGCGCAGGAGGCTCAGAGCTCAGACACCCACAAGGAAGTGAGCAGGAAGTTTGAGAAGAGCTTCCTTAGATGTTCACCCCATTAGCTGCTGAGGAGAATCAACAGCCTTCAAAGACAGAGGAGGGCAGAGGTGAGAAGCCAGCCACCCAAAGATAGCAGTCAAAACAACCCTTGATTCCAACTTAGATAGCAGTTGCTTGCCAGCAGCGCCGTGTCTGCGATATCTTGGGAAGAAACAGCACCCTGGATTGATGGGCCAGACGTGGGGGGAGGTTGTGGATTTAAAAGCAGTCCACCCAGCCTGTCTGCCCCAGACTTTTTGGTAAAAGTTGTCTTGAGCAGTACTCAGACAGTAGTTAAAAGTGGCCCATGCCTGAGCCAAGGGTTCCAATTTGGAAGCAAGTGTTTGCCTAGATCTTACTCAGCGCTTCTGCCCCTTGCCCACACCTCACTTTGTTCCTGGGTTTTATCTCCTTTTATATCTTTTCATATTTGAAAATCGCTTGGAAGACAAAAATTTTAAACCGCCCACTCTCTGATTCTCCACCCCAGCTGGAGTGCAGCTTGGTATATCATCCACTCTCATTAAATGTTTCCAAAACTGATCGGTAAGTAAGCAGTGCTAATGCCTCAGCACCCTGGGCTCGTGGTTTTGTTAAGTATGGTGTAATTCTTCAGGATATATTATAAGAATAAAATATGTAATATAATGATATACATACACACATGTATATACATATATACAGACGGAAAAGATAGACATGACTTTTAAAGTAAGGTCCACCTGGGTTTAAGGCCCTGCCCAATCATTGTTTTTACCCTGAGACACAGAAAGCAGTTTTTTGCCCTTAGAGTTCATCTGAAGGTTGACCTTAAACTTCCTGTTTCTGACTTAGCCTCTCTGAATAAGAGGGGCTGTCTAAAACACTAACAGTTTCTTTAAATCAAACACCTGTGTCCTAATAAGAGTTTTAGCTTCCTGGTTGGAGAGATGGCTCAGTCACTAAGAGTACTGGCTGCTACTCAGAGGACCCAAGTTGCCAGAGGCTCACAACAGGCTGCAATCTCAGTCCTAGAGGATCTGACGCCCTCTTCTGGCCTCCAGTGACACTGCATGGGCCTGGTGTACAAACATACAGACAAAACACTCATGCATAGACACAGTACATTTTATACAATAATAACTCAATGCCTGGGAAGGTTAAATGGGAGTCCTCATTGTATAGTTCTTATGAGAATGTTGCCATATAATAGACCTCCATCAAGCCAGACCTATTAAGAATACTGTTTTCAGTTACTGCAACATTTTTGTCTTTTGACCCCTGGTTAGCCTGCTCACGATGTAGCCAGGCATAGCTTTGAACTCCTGATTCACCTGCCTTCATCTTCATGCTGGGATTGCAGGCATGCGCCACACACCACACAATATATTCTGTGCCGGGCATTAAACCAAGGGCTTAACGCATGCTAGGCAAACACTCTACCCACTGAGCTACACCCTAACTCCTCAACTTTTATTGTGCATGTTTTCTCTCCTGCACTGACAAAGTTTAAACTCTCCTGGTTTTCCCCATACACACACCCATGTTACCATGTGTGTGATGTTAAATTTGAATTGCAGTTTCATCATTTGATCCCATCACACGTTGTAAATTAAAAGCATTGAGATGGGCTTGGGAAGACGGTTAACAGGAAAGAATGCCTGCTGCTTAGGCAAGAGGAGCTGAGCCTCAACCTGGTCAGACCCTGCTGCACACTCGTAGAACCCTAGCATCCTTGGGGATGAAGGCAGGAGAACAGGTGGAGCTCACGGTCCAGCCAGCCTGGGCAAAGATGCTCCAGGTTCAGTGAGACGCTGTCTCAGGGAATGAGGATAGTGATGGAGGGAAAGAGCCAGGCGCCAAATATTCTGCGCTGGCCTCTGCACATAAACGTGTGCATATACCGCACATCCATATACCGTGCGCATGTATCCCTCCAGGCGAAAATACGTTATTAGCAAAATTAAATCATTTAAAAAGTTAAGAAAACGCATTTAATGTATACTAATTTTTTTCTGTGGCTATATGAAGTATTGTGGGATTCTCATAGAATAACAGTGTATGTTATCTAACTGAAACTTAGGATTCCTTTTTGCTCATGATTTTGGAGGGTTCAGCCGGAGGCCACATCAGCCTGTGCACCATACGGAAGATACGGCAGCCAGAGTGTATGAATGACATCACTCATTCGAACCGTAAACACAGAGCTACTATTCCACCATCATCACTCCGCGTTCCTTGTCCTTTTAGCGTTTTACGTCTGTGGCTTCTTAAGCTCCTCGAATCAGCCACTTAGCCCCATTTTCAAGGTGAAGCAGTTAAAGCCCAAACCGGCTACAGGGTTGGTGCTGACCATGTAGAGAGAGGCAGGAGTATGATTTTGACTCGATTTCTAACTTCAAAGGGACGCCGCGCAAGGGCTTCCTTACATCTAGAACATTCCCAGCCATGGCTGGCATCCACTCTGAAAATGCGCCCAACCTGCTCCACTGGAAAGCCCAAGAGCCATCCCGAGGCCGTTTTCCAGGATCGCACTGCTGCCTCAGACCCTATGTGGAAAGCCCACAAAACGTATTCTTTTGAAAGTTGGATATCACAGTTGGCACATCCAAGATTCCTAATAAACAACAACACGTTTAGAGTACAGGTCTTCGTGCCAGGAAAGAGCCCGGCTTATCTCAGTTCCCTCCTTCTCTGTTTGCGCATCTTGTTCTTGCTGCACTTACTTGCACGGTTCCTTCCCTTGTTGAACATAAAGCGAGTCGCGAAGCCAGAACAGAGCGATGCTCTTACAAACACTTCCCAACATTTTAATTATCCTTAACTCTTTCTTGGGACAGTAGAGTCTGGAAAATAAAAAAGACTAGAAGGTTCCACACACTTCAGCACAGTTTTGAATGACTGTGTGAGGAGGTTCCGCTATGCCCTGTTTCCTTTTCACACCAGTACTCCAGTGTAGGACTCCTATTGTTGCCGGCACTAGGTTAGGCCAAGAGTCCCATGAGCAAGGCTTTGAGGCTGTCTCTCAAGGGGGCTTGCTGCGCTGTGGGGTAGATGACCTGCAGAATAGATTATGCCTTGCTTTCCGTGGTTGACATGTGCAAGCTGTATTTTAACCCTAAGAAAAGTCCTATGGATGGAGTGGGTGGGGTGACAGTTAACACAGATTGTCAGCTTGTCGGGGGTTAAAATCATCCTGGGTTGCCATCCCCTGGGCTTGTCTGTGAGGGAACATCTAGATGGATATTTGAGACAGGAAATTTGCCCCCCACCTGGTGTAGACAGCAACATATCTGAATAAGAAGGATAAAGTGGGCTAGCATAAACCCCTTTCGCGCGCTCTCTCTTTCTCTTTCCCTCTCTCTCTCTCTCTCTCTCTCTCTCTCTCTCTCTCTCTCTCTCTCTCTCTCATTCTCCACAGCAGATGTAATATGGCCAGCCATCACACTCCTGCCTCCATGCCTTCCCCGCCATGATGGGAAGTCTTCTCAAACTGTGATCGGAACTAAACCCTCTCTTCCTTAAGTTGTGTTTACCAGGCATTTTGTTTCAATTATTTCAAAGAGTAGCTGGTACAATGTCAGGTCCAGTAACCACTCAGTGTTTTGGTCCAGAAGAATGTGACTCAGGAGCCGACAAAGTTTGGTGCGGGATAAACTGCATTCCCTGGGGCCTTGTGCTGACTCCACCCCATATCAGGAACTGCTTGGGACTCGGGGACACAGAGAAAGAGTGGAATAGAACTGGTAGAAATGGCAGACCGGGGTGCTCTACCAAAAACACCCCAGAAAGCTTCTCCCTTCCGTCTTCTACATCAATACTCTGATCTAAACGAGAGGAAAGTTGGATAAAATGATGAACACCATGTTTGGGGCAGCCCTAATCCTTAAGACTCTATGAAATGTCGTGTTCTGAGGACTTTTTTCTCTCTAAACATTATAGTATGTGGCCATAATCAATATAGCACCCTAAACTCTAGGGTTCACCAAGAACAAAATGTAGCATAGTGGCTGTTTCTGTGGACGGCCCTGGGTATGTGAGAAACACTCCAAGTCCACAAAACAGGTATTACTAATGGTAAAGGATTCAAAGACAGCTCAAAACTCATTCAAGTTTCTTATGCCGCACAAACATATCTGTGGCTTTTTTATATGTGAGGTCTTTTACTTCTGGAGTAAATCAGGCAGGATCTTACCATGTAATCCAGGCTGGCCTGGAAACTCATTGTGTGGCACAGGCTGGCCTCCAACTCCTAACAATCCTCCTGCCTCAGTCTTCCCACTGCTAGGAGTACAGGTATAAGCTGCTACATCTGAGGAGAATATATATATATATTCTCTTATTTTAAACTCTTATTTATGGGGTTGGGACACGCCACTCTGCACTTGTGGAGGTCAGAGGGTAACTTGCCAGAGCCGGTTCTCTCCTTTCACCTTGTGGGTTAGGAAATCAAACTTAGGTTGCCAGACTTAGCCCCTGAGCCGTCATCTCATCAGCCCCAGACGGTGTCTTCTCATGAGCACATGGTGAAGGTACCTGGGTGTCCGCAGAGGCTCGGCTGTGCAGGGGGCTAGGCGTGCTGCAGAACCTCTACGTGCCATTCACCTACTCCTCAGCCAGTTTTCAGAGCCTGTGAGTGTGCAAGGCACCACCGTGGCAGCAACCTCTACTGTGTAGCAAAGTCAGATGCAGCCAGGGTTGCGGCACCGAGACAGCACTGACCTGACAGGAAGAATTCACTCCTCAGGAGACAAGTGGACAGCGGGAAGGAGAGGAAGGCTGCTCAGAGCAGTCAGCAGACTCCAGGCCTCCATCCCCTGAGTGTATCAGCCCAGCCCAGGCTCTGCTGACAGAGATCTCAGTAGGAAGAGATGGATTTGAATCTGAGCTGTGATTTAAATCTGAGCTTAGAGAAGCTAAATGCTCTTTGGGCAGTCATGTGATGCTTTGATAGGAACATCACAGTGTGAGGTGGGGGAAAGAGGCCATGCCTGGGGACCAGCCCCTGCATATTTATGGTGGATAATTCCCAAAGTTTTGACACTGCTGGGGGTCAAAGGAGAATAATCCCCAGACACTGTGGTGGGCATTTTCCTTGGAAGTTTTCTAAAAGACTGACAAAATTTTCTCGCTATGATCCCAACAATTGCCCACATACGTTATCTGACTATAAAACAACATTCAGACCCAGCATGATGGTGTACAACTATCATCTGCCGTTTGGGAAGGAGGATGAAGAAAGAGAATTTCTAAAAATTTGAGCCTAGCCTGGTCTATAGGATGAGTCTATGTCTTAAGAAAAATAAAACCAAACGGTGACAGCAGCAGAACACACCGGAAAGATGTGCTCCGCTCTGGGCATAGTATCAAATGCCTCCAATCTCAGCACTGGGGCAGCTGAGGCAGGAAGACTGATTCCAGGCTAGCCTGGGCTACACTGTGAGACACTGTAACAAAACAAACAGTTGAATGAGTAAAAGAAAAATACTCTCGGTTTAAATTAAGTCAAGAGGCAAGTGAGCACAGGGCCAGAAGAGGAGCCAAGTATTTCAGTCCATTTCTTCTTTACAATACTCCGGACTACTTCTTGTTTAAGTTTGTGTTCTCTAGAACTACCTAGCAGCCTACAGAAAACCTGTTGGAGTCATCAGGGTGGGATGGGATGGAGTGACAGGAATAGTGGTTAATTTGTTTAAAGCAAGAGAGAAAAGCCCCTATAGATACAACAGAAGTGAATGTTCTCGAGTTTCCTCTCCATCACCATCCTCAGGGTGGTCTAAGCATCCCCTCTTTCTGGTGCAGGGCCAGGTACACACTTTAGCTGTCCTGCCTTCAGGACAAAGAACTTGGAAATGAAACAGAGCCAGGATGCCTGTTCTTAGGGTACCACAGAAGGAGCCAAGGGCAAAGGATGGTATCACAGGAGTCTTCTGGGTTCAGGAAACCCCAACATCTTCCAGGTCTGAACTAGCTGTGCAGCTCAAAGACTTTTTTACAAGTGTAAGAATCCTGTGACTGAAGGCTGTTGACACACATGTGTCTAGTGGGCGGTGAGAGTAATATAAGTGGATACAGGGGTGAGCGAAGCTGCCACATTAACTGTGGCTGTGGTGAATGGTTGTCTTCCGTGAGACACACTTCCGGTTTACAGAGTCACAGTACTTGGGTATATAGTTCTTTTCTGCACTGTTGCAGGAAGCTCTGTATATGTGTTGCTTTTATTGGTTAATGAATCAAGCTGTTTTGGCCAGTGGCTTAGCAGAACAGAGCTAGGTGGGAAAACTAAACTGAATGCTAGGAGAAAGAAGGCAGAGTCAGTGAGAAGCCATGTAGCCCTGCCAGAGACAGACGCCAGTAAGCCACAGCCACATGGCGATACACATATTAATGGAGATGGGTTAGTTCAGGATATAAGAGCTAGCTAAAAATATACTTAAGCTATTGGCCAAACAGTATTGCAAATAATATAGTTTCTGAGTCTTTACTTCGGGGCTGAGCAGCCAGGAACAAACAGTTTCCTCCTACACTGTGCCCTGGCTTTCCCACCTGCCCTTTACTCATCAACTATGTAACAAAGAAAATTGATTTCTTCTTGCATCAGCTGGTTCGCATTCATATCTGAAGTGCAGTCATTCTGGTGTCCTTGTGGGGGGTCGGAAAGGATGTTGAATGGAGTTACAGTTTAGGAAGCTGACTTCCATACATATGGGGCTAAGGAGATGGCTCAGTGGTTTAGCTCTTTCCATCCAAGCTTACAGATGGAAATTCAGATCTCCAGATCCCACGTAAGTGGCAGGTGGGTGTGGTGACTCATGCATAATTTCAGTTTTGGAAGACAGACACAGAGGAGTACCAGAGCTAGATGCCTAGAGGGACCAGCCATATCAACCAGCTCTGGGTTTGATTGAGGAGCCCTGTCTCATTGAATAAGGCAGAAGAGGGATTCAAGATGACCCTGGACACCAATCTCAGGCTTCTACACTCAAACACACACATGTATCTGTGTCCATACACACTCAGCCATGCAGGCACCCGTATGTGTACCACACACACACACACACACACACACACACACACAATGAAAAGAGGTATTTGTGGAGCACATACCACATGCCAGGCACTCCCTTATCTGTTGATGGCAAGCCAACCCATGGTCTCTGGAAGGAGATCGTTGACAGGGTTCTTCTGGTCAGATAGATCAAGCATAGTATAGGCAGGTGTGCACAGCAAGAAGGGTTTCTACCCATCCTGCAGGAGAAGGAGCGGGCCTGGGAAGGATAAACAAGGCTCCAGAATAGACGAGCAAGGGTGCACAAGGGGGAAGGGGTCATAGTGTGGAGCTGTGGGGCACAGCTGTACATGGGTGGGTTGACCACGGACAGGCTGACTCTGCAGGATGTTTGATCATAGAGGTTCAACCCAATTTGCGTGCCTCCAAAGATGTCCCCATACTACTTTACAGTGTAGCCTTGCTGTAAGAGCCCAGTATTTTAATTCACCACATATCTAAACTTTTGGATCTCTTCAACTCCATGCTAGACGTTTGGTAGGATTTGTTTTGTAATTGTGGTAACCCACATCATAAATTCTGCCATTTTTTTTCCTCGTTTACACACGCTCACAGTGATGTTGAATGTATTCATCTTGTGTGGCCACCATTTGCACTATTCTTCTCTAGAATGTTCCCTTTCCCCACACCAGAAGTTAAAACAATAGCTGCATGTTTCCCATTCCACCCAAGCCCCAGCAACTGACCCCTAAATGATTTTGAGTTTCACCTAAGAAATCTTAGGCTGCTTTACCACAGCAGGAGAGAAATGGAATTCTCCAAGAGAGGAGAGCAGCACCAAAGGTCATTTCTGACTGGGGGCAGCTGCACCTCTTTAAAATTCATTTGAGAAGCTGGGTGATGGTGGTACATACCTTTAATCCCAGCAGAGGCAGAAACAGGCGGATCTCTGAGTGAGTTCGAAGCCAGTCTGGTCTATAGAGCGAGTTTCAGGACAGGCTCCCAAGCTATAGAGAAACCTTGTCTGGAAACAGAAAAAAAAAAAAAAAATCATTTGGGAGCTTGCTTCCAGGACTTCAAAATTCACCAGGGAGTCTGGAGCTCCCCCTACAGCCTAGTGACTCTATTGCAGCAACGTGGACAAAAAAATCACTAAGCAGGGGACTCCAAGTACCCAGAACATAGAGAGGGAGAAGAAAACAAACTAAGAGCTACTAGGGAATAGGAGGATGCTGAGGACAGCCGTCCTGCCTCTAAGATAGCATCTTCTCCTCGTCCTTCTCCTTCCTACATTCACACACACTGACATTTCATAACCCTGCCCATCTTAAACTCCTTCATCTACTTTGGCTGCTCATAGTCATTCATAATGCTTAAGCTCTGGTCAGCAAGGGTTTTATTCAAGAGAGTTTAGAACTTAGGCTTCAATAAAAGGGGCCATTGTCTTCCGGAGGGTGACAGGTATTAAAGAAACCCAGAGCTCAACCTCTGACCTCCTCTAGCCCCAAAGGCTTGCTTGAGACTTCCCACAGGGACAGGAGCCTGCCTGTTTCTGCAGGAATCCTTGTCTGCTGCCTAAATTCCAGCTCAGAGAACTGCATTCTTCCTTACCCAAATTTAGCCCCTCTTTGTGTTTCATCAGACTTCAGCGTCAGTGGTACTTCATAGCTGAGGCAGCGTTTTTCTGAAGATATTTTATTTCTCCATGAAAACACAGAGATGGGTTGGCCTTCTCAGCATTAAAAATTATTCACAGTTGAATTATAGGTCTACATAAGAAGCAGTGGAGCAAAGGTATCCAGAGCAGAACCTTCCAGAAGGAAAGACCTCATGAGATCCACCGATCCGGTCCTCACACTCAGGGAGGTGCATAATTAAATAGCTGACATCATTCACTTCTTGGTTTGAAGCCTCCACAGCCCTCTGAAGTTTTATAACTCTCCTAGCAAGTAACTCTAGCACCAAAAGAAGGCCCTCCTTCTTGAGGGTTGCTCAGCCACCCCAAGTTCTTGGATTGTCCTCAGGGGTTGTCCTAGGCTTTACTGTGTCATAAGTGAATTATATAACTTGTTATTTGTGTTTTTAAAAATCCCTAAGATACACCGAGGCTCTTTGTCCTGCCCAGTTCTGTAGCTGTTTCTAAATAAACATCCAGAGGCTTAATATTAATTACAAATTGTTTGGCCTACAGTTCAGGCTTATTACTAACTAGCTCTTACATTTAAATTAATCCATTTCTATTATTCTATACATCTTCATGTGGCCAATGGCCTACCAGTTCTCTGACATCTTTTCCCTCTGGTGGCTGGATTGTGCTTCCCAATTCCACCCTCCTTCCCCTGTATCAGCATTTCTTTTTCCCATCCAGCCTTATTCTGCCTGATTATAGGCCAATTCAGCTTTTGTTGTCAGCCAATGAGAGCAACACATATTTCACAGCATAGAGAAGGGTTATCCCATAGCAACCAGGTGTCCTTGTGGTGTCTGTGTGAAAACTTCACGAAGCATTTATTGGACACATGTTCTACCTTCCACTTAGATGGCTCTGGAGAAGTTAGTTAATGGCTCAGTGTTTGAGGACCATCTGAATAGCAGTGAGACTGATGTGCTGGTTAAATGGGAGTGCATGAAAAGGCATGCGTATTACTAATGTAAAATACTATAAAGCAAACACATTGTGTAGTTAATCTGGAAGATGATGAAATATTCAGGAAATCAGTTAAAGAAGATGATGGAGCAACAGCACGTGCTCTCAGATACACTTTGGGCCTATGTTTCTTATTGCTATAGTGATCACTTAATCCCAATATTTATAGCTGTGGTCAATAAACATAGTTGACAGAATGAACTTTAACCACAGGGAAGCACCAAACAAATTTAACTATCTGAAGATTGAGGATTTAGTATGTTGAACACAGACATAATGTATTTGGGAAGCTCTGACCCAAGAGAAAGTAGCCTTGCATATCTTTTTTGGTTGTTGTTGTTGTTTTGTTTTCAAGACAAGGTTGCACTGTAGATTTGGAGCCTGTCCTGGCTGGCCTTAAACTCACAGAGATCCGTCTGTCTCTGCCTCTGCCTCCTGAGTACTGGGGTTAAAGGTGTGAACCACCACAGCCTGGCCATAACCTTGCACATCTTGGACAACTTTGTGTCCTCCATGCTCAGACAGTCCTTGGCATGTGTTTGGTAGATGGCAACACAGTGGAAGGAGAGCAACCACCTAGAGAGAGTCTCTCTGTGAAATAATGGGCTGGAACCTTTGCTCAGAATTCATGATAGAACAAGGGACTCTAGAGAGGCAAGCTGGAGAGCAGTCTAGGTGACTTTAGAATCTCGTCCTCCACTGACCTGAATACCATAGGGTTCAAAAGCAAAGCCTGCTGCTCTAGAAGCCGATCATTCAGGGAAGCTTGTGGAGGAGTGAATGCACTCTGGGAAAGGAAAGCCTTTTCAACCATCTGCATGACAGGCAAGAACTAACAGACAAAGAAAGCCACAGCCTGGCAAAGCTTAAGAAAGACTCAGTAGAACATATCTGGACTAGGTGGAACAGCGGGATGTGTTATCACTAATTGACATTTGACCTTGGACAGTAACCTTGCTCTGTTTTTTTGTCCACTGAACAACCATTCCTCGTCTCCACTAATTTCTAATATTTTAGAAATCTTTAGAACTTAACATTTCTAATGTGTTAACAAGTCCCCATCCCCTTTGCTCCTCTACCTTAGTGTGGTGACATTTTATTTTAAGACTTGGGATAACCTCCATTCTCTGAAGAATTTCAGGTTGACAGTCTATTACAGTCTAGTGTCTTAGTCTTCTGAGTACAGCGTAATCTTACCACACAACATCTGAAAAATATCCTACTGGGAATTTCCTTGCCCTACACTCCCTTATTTATGTCATCATTTTGAAATATAGCTGACAGAGAACATTTTTCTGGAACTAAAGAAAATGTTTCTTATTCCCCATTGTCAATTTAAAGCTTGCATATATGAAAATATGAAGAATGAATGAATGAATGAGTCTTGTGATGGGAATGGAAAAGGATGCTTTGAGTTACACCTTTCTGGCAAATGAGGAGTTATATTGTCAGGTGGGTTGTGACTAGAGACTGGTAGCCTCCTATGTAGATTTTTAGCATTATTTGTGTTCTCCAGAAGTGACACTCTTAACCTTTGACCCACAGATATATCTGTTAATGACCCTCGGCCTTCTCTCCCCTTCCTATGCTCATCTGAAGGCTGTGGACTTAATTGTGCCGCATTCTTCTCTTCAGACTAGAACATCCACTGTTATTTCCACCAGGAGCATCCACTGAGATTTTCTAGGCCAGGGTCCTAGTATGAGATAACAAATACCAACACATTTTCTAAGCCTAAAAGAATACGCTATTATTGTGTGGCAATTGGTAAAGAACTTATTAATTAAGGATATGAGATAGAGAGAGACCTCCCAGGAGGCAAAAAGCCATTACGAAGACATTGTGGAACCAATATAGCAGTTAATGGAATACTCAGAGGCCCTTTAAAAAAGAGAAGGGGTGGGTGGGTCACTTTTGAAAGGAATAGGCATTATCAGATTAGTGATATTAAAGATTGAGCGAAACTTAACCAAAAGACGAGCATAATCTAAAAGGAAAGGAAATGATCTCATAGACATTTGTTTAGATGCAATACACTCTCCTTCATTATAGCATCTCTATGTCCTAAACACACCCCGCAAAGCATAAAAGTCAATTGAGATGGAATTGGAAATCAAAGTAGTGTTGCAAATGAGAATTAATAGTACATTTGCTTTTGTTCAGAGATGGGGTCATCAGGAGCAAAATAAATAACTCATTTCAAATGCCTGTGAGTTGTTTGCTTAAGAAATAACTATCAAATTAACAAGAAATACCAGAAGCTTCTCTTTCCTTCCTTAAATTGTGAGCCCCACCGCCACCCCAGCTCCCAACATGTTAGCTCATCCTACTGGGATGATTCTGTGTTTTGAAAAGAGGTCTGATGGGATGGACCAAATACTGAGGACAACCCAAGAGCCATCTCCTCTGAGTGGGGCTGAGAGTCCTACACGTGTGCTCTATGTGGGTGTTACCCTTCAGGACATCCCAAAGACCTCAGACTTGGGAACCGATGATTATGGGAACCACCTACTGCAATCCTTTTAACCCCACATCACCAAAATACTAAAGAGTTCTTCACTAGTCCTCAGCAATCCTTTCCTTGTAGAGACAAAAGAGGAAACTGGATGCTCAGAAGATGGCAACAACCACCAAAGAAGCACAGACATGTTCCTTGCTAGAATCTGGAGTTCAAAGTTAGCTTAGATGGATCCTCTTTCGTAAGTTGAACTTGTAGCTTGTTTACATTATGAGTTTTTTTGGTGGGAGATAATTTAAATTAATCAGTAGACGATGACAATCAGGTGTGAAGAACACTGAGCGTGGACCTAAGGACACGAATCTGCCTGGACCTGGATCAAACTAGACACAAATCTGATTTAGATATGTATCTGATGACATGGATTTGGCTGGACATGAATCTGATTGAACACGTATCTGGAGTTGCAGTTTGAGGGCATGTCATCAACACTGTCTAATTCTATTTTCATGAGCTTCCACCTTCTCTTTCTGAACCTCCTCTAGTCTCATCTGAAAAAGAAGCTAGGATGATGTTAGCACTGTTTGCCCCACAAAGTGTACTTGACGATCATAAAAGACAAGGTACGCCAGTGCAGTGTATAAGGGTGGAGATGGTAAAGAAGACAGGAACTATGACAATGATGAAGATGACTTTGCAATGATGAAGATGATGACATTGCAACGGTGAAGACGACATTGCAATGATGATGAGGATGACATTGCAACGATGAAGATGACATTGCAGCAATGAAGATGACATCGCGATCATGAAGATGATGACATTGCAACGGTGAAGACGACATTGCGATGATGATGAGGATGACATTGCAACGATGAAGATGACATGGCAATGATGACGATGACATTGCGATCATGAAGATGATGACATTGCAACGATGAAGATGACATTGCAATGATGATGAGGATGACATTGCAACGGTGAAGATGACATCGCAATGATGATGATGACATTGCAATGATGATGAAGATGACATCGCAATGATGACGATGACATCGCGATCATGAAGATGATGACATTGTAACGATGAAGATGACAACAATGAGTTTTAAGTTCACAACAATTCCCTGTGTTTATTCTTCAAGAAGATGATGAAGCTTTATGATAAAGGATGCGAGAAATGAAAAGGCCATTCTTTGAGAATAAAGTTTTATAAGCATGTTCACATTTATTGTGACAAAAATGATTTTTGTAATGTCATTAAGTACTGATAAGCAGAAAATATTTTCCCCTGATTTCTAGAACAACACAATAATAATACAAGCCACTAGACAGCAACAGTGTTCTACCAGTGTATGGCTGCTCTCTATACTGTGGGGCCTCAGTAGCTCGTGCCAACATTTCAGCTTCTTCTACACAAAGTCATTGACCCTGCTGCCTATCCTTCAAATGCTTCCCTTGTTTATTCTGCACATGGCGGGTTCATTCTCAACTTAAGGTTTCAGTTTAAATGTCATCTCTTCAGAGTGGTTCTTCATGATTATGATAATTAAAGTAGCCCCTAGCTCATGTATACACACACACACACACACTCATATACACACATGCATGCTTGCATACACGTACACATATACATGAATGTTCACATAGAGACTCACATATACCTATGTATACATGAATGTACACATGCATGCATATATACACGTATATATACACACAGCACAAAAACTTTGACTCCTCATGTATTGGTTGGTGACACTTGACATGATTGGTAACTGTCATGCTAACTGATCTATTTTGCCTGTTTGTTTGCCCACCCTTACCTGAAGCCACACACCAATTGTGACTTTGTCTTATTCACTAACATTTCCCAGTTCCTGGTATAAACTTTGTCACCTAATAAACATGTGTTGGGTGAATGAATGGTCCATCCATGCAGTATACCTTGCTGTAGGTGGGTAGAGCAAATTCTGTGAAAATATATTTTGTAAATAGAGTTACTTGTCAGTGTGTAAGTGTTGAAAGAAATGAAACCATTTGCACGAGACTATTTTTTAGCAAGTAATGAAGCCCAGGGTAGAATTTATGTATTTACTTCCACACAAATAAATACTAGTTAAATGTCCTCTTCTCAAGGGTACTAATCAACTTGGTTGCCTAACTTCTCCATAACTGCTTGCCAGTTTGTATCCGCTCTGCTGTCTGTCTTCTCTGGAGTGACTAAACATATCTCTCCACATATTAAGGACACAGATCATGAGCCCCACAGTTGGCACACCTGCAGGGACTTCTCCTTAGCAGGAAACTGGGATCCCTTGTTGTAACAAGACAGGAGTGATTTTCCCTTCAAATAGCTTGAGTCTGCCCTCCTTGGCACCAGATAGAAAAGCCTGTTCAGCCCCAACATCTACTTTCTGTTTTGTCTTCTTGCAGTGCTAGGAATTGGGCCAGTGCCATGTTCATACCAGGAAACAACTCTACCCCTGCTCTTTCAATTTTCTGCCCCCTTTTTCATGATGTTCCCTAACCACTTCGAGGCATTGCTATCATGTGCTTCCTTTGATTTCTGAGTTTTCCCCAGACACTGACTGTAACATAAGGGCCTGCTTGTTGGGGTTTTTGTCCTGCCCAGTTCCCACAACTGGTAAGCCCCAAAGAAAATCACACAGAGAGTTTGCATTAAATATAAACTGATTGGCCCATAAGCTCAGGCTTTGTATTAGCTCTTATAATATATATTAACCCATTATCCTTATCTATGTTAGCCACATGGCTCACTACCTTTTTCAGTGAGGCCAGTCACATCCTACTTCTTCCCTGATCTGGGAAGGACTGCAGAGGAAGCTTTCTTCTTCCTAGAATACTCCTGTTCTCATTGCCCTGCCTCTACTTCCTGTCTGGTTGTCCCGCCTCTACTTCCTGCCTGGCTACTGACCAATCAACATTTATTTAAAACATGATTGACAGAATACAGACAATTCTCCCACACCAACTGACCAGTAGTGAGTCTCTGTATTAACTCCCATATAGTGATATAAAGAAACTTTACTGATGAGGACTGAGAGCTGCACTAATCTACAGATAGAAAGATACAAATTTAAAGTACATTTTAATATTATGTCCATATAGCAAAGTAATAGTAGTGGGTTCAACCCTGGGGCCTGAGAATTGCCCAGCCATGGGTTCTTGGCCAGATTTGTACTACCAGGAAAAGGACTAGTCCTGTGGGGTGGGCCTTAAATCCAATCTGAAAGAAGTTGGTTGCTTTCATAATGTTCTTGTCACTATGATACCTGTGCTGGTCATTATGGCAGTTCACAAGGTTCACAGCTAGGTGAGACTATTGATGACCCTGATCCCCTGACCCCAAGAATAGCACCTTCTAGTACTATAAGAACAAGCAGCAGGAAGCTTCCTTTATTTCTGCATGTTCTGTGGTTAATGGTTGTGACACCTTCTGATATTGGTCTTACCATCAAATCACATGGGTTAAGTTGCATATGTTGTTTTCAAACATTCTTTGTTCATTAGCTGTTGACTGAAGGTTTCTGTCCTGTCTGGTCCTGCAGCCATTCAGTTGCAAAGAAATATACAGAAGTCTACTACATTACTTATAAACTGGTTGGCCTATTAGCTCAGGCTTCTTATTAATTAATTCTTATATCTTAAATTAGTTTATAATTCTTGTCTATGTTAGCTACGTTGCTTGGTACCTTTTATCAGTGAGGCATTCTCATCTTGCTTCCTCTGTGCCTTGGTGATGACTGCAGTTAAGCTTTCCTCTTCCCAGAATTCTCCTGTTCTCATTGCCCTGCCTATACTTCCTGCCTGGCTAATGGCCAATCAGCATTTTATTAAAATACAACTGATAAACCTTCACAGGGTACAAGATCATTGTCCCATAACAGTTAGCCATCCTCCAGCCCCCTCATCTTCCCTCCCACCCCTTTCCCCACCTAAACCTCCCTCCTCATCTCTTGCCTACTGGTGACATTTTAGCTTCTCAGTTACAAGTTTTTGGTTCTCTCCCACAGTCGTGTATTGAAGATATGTTTTTGCTTTGCTCAACCTGCAAACTTTACATTTTCAAAACTTTAGAGTCTTACTCTCTGGGTCCCACCTTTCAGCACTTACTATTGTTAGGTCTTTTGCAACCATCCTTTTCACTTGACACCTAACCCCAGTCTTCATTTTAGCCAACGTCTTGCATAGTCCCTGACACACAAAGACTGAAGAAGCATTTGTCACATCAGCCCATATTTCCTGACATCCTCATTCTGTGTTGCATATAGAAAATATTCTTTATTGTGATGGCTGATGATGGAGGGATGGTTGGGTTGATGGGAACACAGAGAGCTCAGCTTGACTTCAGGAGGAGCTCAGAGGCAGCAGAAGACCAAGACCATGCCTTCCTTCTGTTTTTATTCATGTTTAGAGCAAGGCTGGATGATTTTGTGTTCAAGACCAACCTGGGAGACAGAACCCTATCTCAAACAAGCATGAGAGCCAGGCTCTTTGCTCCCATTCTCTTCCATCCAGGTTTCAAATTCCTGATCTTACCTATTAAAATGAGCCAGTTCTTTGTGCTGCAAGGCCAATTACATACATATAATACTGTCATTTGCCATACCAAACACTTTAAGAAGCCCAGCAACCTGAACTATCTCAA
This sequence comes from Microtus pennsylvanicus, assembly GCF_037038515.1. Taxonomy (NCBI): domain Eukaryota; kingdom Metazoa; phylum Chordata; class Mammalia; order Rodentia; family Cricetidae; genus Microtus; species Microtus pennsylvanicus. The sequence goes on along the minus strand of NC_134588.1, from coordinate 105,679,565 downwards.
ACTTTATATGAATTAAGTGACCGAAGACACTTGGAATGTACAGCTTAGCACTAATTTGTTTAGGTCTCTTGTACACAGCCCGGTTCTAAAGAAGACAAATTGCAGGATCCAGTTCAGGATGCAAATTATCTCAGAGGAAAGGAAATAGCAGCAAAGTACTTGCAGCGGGGTGGACATGCTAAACCCACATCCATAGGCTTGAGAACTGACTCCCTGCAAATTAGGAAACGCTTCTGATTCGGTTCTCCTTGCAACTGACCAAAATTCTTGTGGAAATAAAGTCGTCTGAAATGAAGTCTACACTGGATGATTACACGCCAGTACCACACAAAGGAAATGAGAAAGGAGCAAGAGAAACATAATATGTCACATGGCGACTACAGGGAGCAGAGGAAAGCATCTAATCACAGGGGCACCAGGGAGCTTGGACCTGTCCAGAAAGATCCCGAGTTCTCTGTGTTTAATTGCCCTTGATGGCTGCTGGTCAGTCATGCATGGCAATGCCCGCATGTCTCCCTGCTCCCTGCCTCTGTGCATTCCTGTCAGCCTTCACTCCAGGTGATGAGCATCGGCCTTGGACCTTGGGGAAGGGGTCGGGGTATCTGAGCCAGAGTTGGGGGTTGGGCTGGCTAGAGAAGTACTTCAGAGAAGCAAAGCAACTTATCCCCTGATGTCCCACAGCATGGACAGAAATCTTCAGGGTTAGGCATGTTGGATGCCTAACTCCAGCCCCTCACTGCTCCCCCTCACACACACACACACACACACACACACACACACACACACACACACACACATCTGCAGTATGTTATTTTCCTTCAGAGAAAACAAAACTGGGCCACACCACGCAAATAGGCAGGAGGCCTGTGACCTGAGGACCGTCCGTTGGCAGCAGGCGAGTCTCCTGTGCAGTCAATTATCTCTGAGCACACGCTTGAGGCTGGATAGAGAGATTTGAATTACACTTGAACAATAAAGGACATTATCTTTCTTAGTGACCCGATGCTCTTCAATGTCTTTATTTGGTTTGCACAAGAGGGGGGAAAAAGTCATGTTTCTGCTGAGATAAATAGCAAGAAAGATTCTAAGTCCTGGAGGAATGATCTTTTCTGTGACTGCGATGCTATTGATAACACCTCTCAGCTTAGCTGTCCATTTTCACTGCAAGCTGAGTCTAGAACCTCTTCGGAAAGCCAGGCTCCAGACGGGAAATTTGCAGATTGTGGAGACATATCAGTGCATCAAAGGCTTATATAGATAATCACTCCAGATTGCTCACTGCTCATTGTATTATTTAGACTCTCCATGACTGTGACAAAATATCCCAGGGGACTGTCTTCAAGGGAGAAAATGTTTGTTTTAGCTCCCATTCTCAGAGAGTCCACAGGTCCTTCCTTGACTCTGCTTGCTCTGGCAAGCCTCATCCATGTGAGGACCCAGAGAAACCATCTATGTTCATAAACTGAGTGACAGAGTGTAATGCTGTGAGCACGGAACTTAGTCAGGCTTGGTTTGAATACTTACTCTACTACTTACACTCACTGTGAATGCTTCACATTAAAATGGAGGTAATTGCTTTTCTGATGGATTTACCTGAGCAACTGTTGAGATAGATGCATAGGAGATGGGGTATACGTCAGGCAACTCCCAGTTCCCAGTTCCCAACATATAGATGCAGAGTAAAAAATTAGAAATGGGATTCTAATTTGGGAAAAAATGAAAACAACCATGGTGAGTATTTGGATGTTATAATTGATCATCTGAATATTTTTCTCGGTAAGAACCAAAAATAAAAATAAAGACATGCAAATTTCATCTTGAATTAGATAGCCTCCTCTCTACAATAACACTAGTCAATTTTGCTGTGTTTTCCTCTGGTTACCTACACAGTACTCAATCAATGTTTAAAAGAAAAGAATCAAAGCCAACCAACTAATAAAGGTTAAGACAGTGGTTCTCAACCTGCAGGTCATGACCCCGTTGGGGGTCAAATGACCTTTTCAAAGGGGTTCGTTACCTAAGACCATCAGAAAGCACAGATATTTACATTATGACTCATAGCAGTAACAAAATCACAGTTATAAAACAACAATGAAGATAATTTTATGGTTGGGGTTGCCGCAGCATGAGGAGGAATTGAAATAAAGGGTTGCAGCATTAGGAAGGTTGAGAACCACTGGGTTAAGAGAATATAAAAGATCAGCTGAAATTCTACCATCCGATGATAAGCATTATTAATTTTGCGTAACCCTCTTTTAAATGAACATGGTCATGCACACATATAAAACTAAAGATCTATTCTTATGATTATGGCTAGTATCTTTATCTATGTCACTTTTTAAATCCAACATTGTCCCAATCTTTTAATTTAATTTTCAAAAGCAAAACTCTTGATACCCATGTGGCGGGGTTTGACTTGTTCCTTCCCTTCCTGGGCCCCCAGCTGATCTTCATTTCCTGCTGTCCACTATCCACACATTGAGAGAAAGCCAACCAGTACTTCCTGTTTCTTTGCCTCTCCCCAACCATCTCCCACGCCTTGCCTGTGTACAAATAAAAGAGTTCAGGCCTGACCATTGGACAGATGTAGACTAGGGTGGCCAGCTGTTTGGGGGACTATTCTCTTCCCAGAATCACCCACATAAGATCTTTCTAAGATGAGAGTTTGCAGCTACTTTTTATGCTGTAGCGATTAGCAATAAAAATCCCTGCACATAATTTTTTGTGGTACTTAAATTAGAGCTGAGATACGAGGCGGGATGTGCTGGAACCCGCTCTCCTTCCGCTCCTAACACCCACCTTTCTGCATCTTTCACTGTCCATGCCCAATTTGTTGTTTTGGCCTTGCCTTTACAAGTTAGTTGCAACTGGTAAGTTTCTCTCCTGACCTTTCACAGAGTAGACCTTGTGAGCCTCTGAGGATAACACTGCAGAATGTTGACTTTTTAGAATATCTTCTTCGTCACGAATGCTTGTGTGTCGTTAACAAAGGCTCTGATTTTCGGCTTTCCGTTACCATCCCCCATTACTATCCCTCTTTAGAAAAAGAGAGATTGATATATATATTTTTTTAATGTGAACAGCTTTGTTAGGGGTCCGTTCGACTATTCATGAGGAGTTTTCCTCTCCTGATTTTTGATTGTGTGTAGCTGCTGGTCAAGTGGTTCTAAGTATAGATTTGAGTACAGACTTGAAGCCCTGCCCTCTAGCTTAGTTTGTGGGAGGGAAATTCAGCATGTGTGTTCATTTGGTTTGGGGACAACAATCTGACAGCTCTGTCAAAGGTGTAAATATTTTGCCAGCAAGTAACCGACTCTGACAACTTAGACTTCATCAGCCTCTACAGCCTGTGGTGAGAACAGAGAGAGGGCAAAATTGGAGATAGAATTTTCTGGAAGGCATAGGAGTCTGGGCATAACCATAGCATATATGTAAGTATACAAACACCCAGAGCTCTTCGAAGCTAGGAATAGTTCAGAAAGCTGCAGTTGGGATCTCTCCACATAGATTTATCAGGGAAATGTCAGTGTTAGATCATCCTTTCCAGCAAAATATCCTCAAAAGGCAGACATTTTCCTGAAGAAATGTGGAGTCCAGGTCAAAACACTGGCAAATGCCAATAAACATGTTCTACGCTTTGGTGGCCCAGACCCACCCTCTGTAGCAACATTTCAAAAGAGGAGTTGGCGAAGCCACACGATGGAGTAGGAATGCAAACATTGAAGTTCAAATCATTCCCACAAATCTCACAAGGAGTAAGAATGCAAACATTGAAGTTCAAATCATCCCCACAAATCTCACAAGGAAAGCAGCTTGAGTCAAACGTGAAATGATGGGTGGCATTTGGCTTCGTGGGAATGGAAAGGCCATTCACAAAATCATGGCCGTGGAAACGTGAAGAGATTGGAACCTCGAGGAGTGACGTCATCTTTCTGGCCTCAGCTGTCACAGTCAGTGGAGAGACATGGAGCTGATGATTGGTGTGGAAGCTTGAACCATGGGAGGGCCCTCTGGCTGTGTGCTAGGGCTACAGTGAGGTGGTTTGGTTATAAAACAGCACCAAGTGTCTTACCTTGTGTTTTACTTCTGCTTTTGAAAAGTCACCTTTATATGTTGTCATTGGTATTATAGTAACTGATGTTGATGTTCTCTGACTTGAGAGATGCTGTGTCCCTCCCACCTGCTAAGTGTTGCCTTCATGTCTCCGATGCCAGCAGGGGGCATGAGCTACAGTCTTGAGACACAGCAGAGAGCTGAAACAGGATGCCTCCCCTAGACTCATGGAGCCACAGACCCCGCACAGTCTCTAGTCTCAAGCACAGTTTACTCGGAAAGGGTGAGTCATGCTTCCGTGTTTAGCCATTTAGCCGCTGTTTCGACTTCTCTAGTTCTGAAGCACCCACTCCGCCAGTGGAGCAGACTAACAACAGTTTCCCATTGGATTTTTTTAAACATAAGATCTATGTAACCCTGGCTGTCTTGTCCTGGAATTCACAAGGTAGAAGCAGCTGACCTTGAACTCACAGAGATCCTCATGCCTCTGCCTCCCAAATGCTAGGATTAAAGGCATGCACTGCCACACCTAGCTCAGTTTCCATTTGGAATAGTTATGGCTGGTAGAAAAGGGTTTCTTAAGATCTCCAGAGATGCCAGGCAGTGGTGGCTCATGCCTTTAATCCCAGCACTCAGGAGGCAGAGGCAGGCAGATCTCTGTAAGTTCGAGGCCAGCTTGGTCTACAGAGCTAGTTCCATGACAGCCAGGGCTGTTACACAGAGAAACCTTGTCTTGAGAAACCAAAATAAACAAACAAACAAAAAACCTCAAGAGACTGGGTGATGAGATGGTCAGCAGGTAATGGGTTGGGCACACAAAGCTGGAGACTTGGGGTCAGTCCCCAGAAGGAGAGTGCCTACTCTACCAAGGTGTCCTCTGACCTCCAAACCTGTGCTGTGGTTTTTGCAATAGGCAGACTTCACGTGGCACACTCAGATGCAAATCAGAGACGATGGTGAGGGACAGCCTGGGTCAGGGCTCACAGTCTAATGTCTTCTTGTCCATAGTTCTGTCGACAATTACAGTAAACTGAAACTAACCCTTCTTCCACTCCATAACTCTTTCAGTGTGCAAAGACAACATTTGTCCTCAAACTTCCCCAAACTTTCTACTGTAGCTTAGATCCCAAATGTCTCTTAAAAGCCCACGTCTTAAAGGCTTAGTCCTAAGCTTTATTTTGAATCTTATATCTACCATCCGTGTGTTTCCTTGACATCAATGTTTGGATCAAATCTGAAAGCAAATAAACATGAGCACAGATTGTGGGTGGTTGTCCGTTTCTATGCAACAGAACATAGAAGAACCACATGCCAAATACAAAGGGAAGGTAGGAGGGAAGCAGGTGGGGAGGGGAAACCAAGAGTAGCTATGCAAAGACAGGACCTGCATAGTCTTTTATCTATCTATCATCTATCTATCTATCTATCTATCTATCTATCTATCTATCTATCTATCTATCTATCTTCTATCTTCTATCTCTATCATCTATCTATCTATCTATCTATCTATCTATCTATCATCTATCTATCTTCTATCTCTATCATCTATCTATCTCTATCATCTATCTATCTATCTATCTATCATCTATCTATCTATCTATCTATCTATCTATCTATCTATCTATCTCCTATCTATCTCTCAGTGGAGAGGGGAGGCTGATGGGAGTTAGTTCTCTCCCTCTCCCACGTGGGGCCCAGGGAGCATACTCAGGTCACCATCCTGTCAGACAGAGCTCCCACCTGCTGAGCACCTGGCCAGGCCCAATCCTAGTTACTGTTGGAAGCAGGTAAGCTGCTTGCTATCTTCCATCCTTACATTGAAATAAATGATTCCAAATCTTTATTCCTCATCAGCTCCTCAGCACAGACGCACCCAAATGGAGTCGTAGAGGGGGCAATCTAATAAGAGCTTCACCAGCAGGCCATTATAAAATTGATAAAAACTTCTTAAAGGATTTCGACACAAATTAGAGAGGGTCACACTGTATAATAAGGGCAATGATAATGGGGTCATTGAGAAGCACGCTTAATCACACGCTGTATTGAAATGTGGATCCCAGAGGGAAGAGGCCATCATTAGTGCACACCCCCACCCTGATCCATACATCCATAGCAACTCTCACAGAAGGATTTCAGTGTCTGTAAACAAAACCCCACTGCTGATTTTATTTGTCTTAGAAGGAGTGAGAATGGTCCGGTAAGTATTAAGAGGAAATAACAAAAATAACTTGAAAATAAAATGAAAAAAATTAGGTCTGAAGTTAATAGACAAGAAATATATTTAATGTTGGGACAAGACATGAGAAATCCAGGACTTGCACGTGATGCGTAAAACTCTCAGTCATTTTTTTTTAATTTTTGAAAAATTTCCTACCTATATACTTATGTTTATATCATTTAACCCCTGTCTCCACTACACTCCAACTCCTGCCATGTCCCTTCTGCTTCCTCTTAAATCCATGCTTTCATCTTCTATAATTGTTATCCACACCACACACACCACATACATCACAACACACCACACATCACACACATACCCCACACCACACACACACCACATATCACATACACACCACACCACACACATTACACACCCACACACACACCACACACATATACCACACACTACATATACACACCATATACACACACCACAACACACATACCACACACACCACACACATCACAACACACCACACATACCCCACACCACACACACACCACATATCACATACACACCACACCACACACATTTCACACCCCCCCACACACACCACAACACACATACCACACACACCAGACATACACACACCAGACATACACATACCACACGCCACACACAAACACACCACACACACCACCACACATCCCACACCACACACACACACACACACACACACACACCACACTACACATACACACACACAACTGCTGAACCCACTTGCTATTGCCCATCTCTGTGTGGGTTTAGGACTGAACACTTGGAGTAATCCATCAAGGGCTCTTCCTTGAAGAAAACCCATTCTCCCTCAGCAGCTGTTGGTTACCTACAGCTCTTCATCTTACCCCGGGGGAGGGGCCTTTGAAGTTTCCCTTGTCCATGTTGGCATGTCAACTGATGTTTCCTTATATAGGTCTTGTGTAGGCCACAATATCCCAAATGGTGAAATAGTGGGTAACCAAGAGCTTCCTCACTGAACTTAGGGTCCACATATTACTGTCGACCTTGCAAACTCCCTCAGGCTAGAAGGGTCCTGGATCACAGAGGAGAGTCTACTATGGCATTTTCCTAACTATATTATAGACACTGTCCTTATGTACATGGGTAAGTGTAGAGCCCACCCTTGCCAGAGAGGCTTCTCTTTCCAGTAGATGAAGACCATTACAGAGATCCACAACTGGTCCAAACACAAGAAGGTGTGGCCATGGGGTCCCAGTCCTCACAGATACTTTTACAGCACAATCTATGCCCAAGACTCAGAGAATGTCATGGAGGAGGAAGCGGAAATGTAAGGGCTTATTTTGATTATTGTGTCCAGGAATATACATTAATAAGGCAATGTGAAATGACAAACACTTTTCAAACTGTAATTTCGGCGTGAAGAGCTGGTTCTGTGGCAAATGTGCTCTGGCGAAAGCCCCGATGCCTGACGCCAGTGCCCGAAACCCTTGATGGAAGGAGAGAAGCAACTCCAGAACACTGGCCTTTGGCCTCTGTAAGCATGCTGTGGCCCACATATACCCGTGTGGTTGCACATGTGCACACACAGACAGACATGGAGGGGGAGAGAGACAGAGATACTCTAGGCATCAGGATGTCTCAAAGCTTCCCAGATGACCCCATGTACAGCCCGTCACGGGACCGGAGGACAAGAACTAAACACAGGGTGCCCTTCCCTTGCTGCAATGGAATCAGAACCTTTTGCTGCTCCGCTGGCCACTTTGGTTTTGTGGTTTCCGAGGACTCCCTCATGACCTCTTCCCTTTATGTCCCTGACAGTCTTGACAACTTACCCAAGACAAAGAAGGCTAACATCAGAAGTGGGACTTCTCTCTTTCACGGTCTTTCTTCCTTAGGAAGAAGGGTGTGGCCTGAGTCGCCTGTACTCAGAGGAGCTGGTGTTGACACCTGGCTGTGAGACCTGGCTACACAACATTGTGCCTCTCAGTGTCATCTGAAAAATGAGAACATAGAGTGGAATTTAATTTGTATTTTAATAAATAAAGTTTGCATGAAGATCAGAGAGTAAAACAACCCCACTGGTCAGCCTTACAGACTTGGTAGTGGCAACACACACCTCTAATTTCAGTAGCCCCACTAGTTGCTATAGAAACCAGGTGGTGCATGCTTTTAATCCCAGTGGTGCACGCCTTTAATCCCAGCCCTAGAGAGAAATATGAAATGGGAGGAGACAGCTCTCAGTCACAGTCTCATTCTGAGAGTCCTAGAGGCAGGATCACCATTTTCGGACTGAGGACAAAGTAAGAGCCAGTGACTGGCTGCTTTGCTTTTCTGGTCCTCAGGCTGAAGCCCAATTTCTGTCTCTGAGTTTATATTAATTGAGCTTCAAGAGCACCAGTAACCTGTTCGCAGCAGTGCTGGGAGATGAACAAGGTACTTTGAACAGTACTCAACACAAGGTAAGGGCTCTGGGAGCCTTTCCTCTTCTCTTGGACAGAACGGCTCTCAAGCAGAAAATGCACGTGGAAAATTCCTTTGGCCAACGATTTTGAAAGTAGCTAGGGGGATTGAGACAGACCATTTTCTCGGATGCTCTAACTCCACTCAAGAATGGAGTTGGTTAATGATTAGATCCTATAAAATTTTCCATGTCATGTGCCTTTTCCCCACCAGGCAACAGAAAGTAATTAAGAATTATGGGGAGTCAATTCGTGAAGGGGGAAGGCATACCTTTCTAGGGACACGCTCCAAACCCTAACGAGGTTATTGGCACAGGTGTCTCCTGCAAATAAATTAATGGGGAGGCAGATCTCATCATTAATCTGTCATCCAAATTTGGTGTTTAGAGGCATTTGGGGAGATGGGGGCTTCCTTTGCCCAACCTTGGTGGTGTCTGGAGCAAAGATGAAGAAGCAGGGTGATTTCATTAGGATAACAAGGCAGTTAAGCACAATCTGGCTCTTTGGATGGAACATATAAAGCATTTCCAGGACTGTATTCCGTCAGCTGCTGTTGGCCTCTTGCACAGGATCCGGGCTGATTTATTGACGCCGCATGGGAGCTCTTGTTGTTATTTGCGAAAGTTTTGTGTGTGGTAACACTCTGCTTCATTGAGTTGCGAACTTCCTAGAGATGTGCACACCTACCTGGGTGTTTAAATTGTCCCAGCATGAGACTCGGATTGAACGGAACATGCTAAATTCTCAATTATTTGATATGGTATGTAGTTCTTATAAACTATTACACTTCCTTCTTGATTAAAAGGCAGAAAATAGAGGTGTGCTTCAATTATCTGCTCTGAAGTTGCCCTTCGCTATTTCTTGGTTTGTTTCCTCCAGCATTAGCTATGGGGCCATGTGATAGAGTGTGGATCATTGGAAAACGTCAAAGTGTGAATTTTCAGATAGAAGAAAGAATCATTATATATTTCAATATATATATCAAATATATTATGCAAAAATCAGTGCTCCAGAGAATGTATTGCTCCCAAACACTAAATATGAGTGGTTTTTAATTAATTGATATTGCTACACATGCCATTCTACCAGCCTGGTTTAGCTAATTGAGAATTGATTGTGTAAGTCAAATCATAGAGTAATTCTTTAAAAAAAAAGATTGACTTGAATTTTCACATATATGTGTAGGTAGGATCATGTAAGTGTGTGCCAAGTGTGTCTCATGTGTGTGCCACATGTGCAGAGGTGTTTAAGGAGGACAGAAGAGGGTGTTGAATCCCTCGGAGCTGGAGTTATAGGCAGTTGTGAACCACCCGACATGGGTGTTGGGAATCGAACTCAGGACACCCGGAAGAACAAGAAGTGCTCTCCAGCACTGAGCCACCTCTCCCGTCCCTCTTTGTACTCTTGAGTGGCACAGACAATGTGTAGGCTTTTGCGATCGAAGGGGCTAGATGACCAGGTGCAGTTTTAAAAGTTAGATGAAGCCTTTGGGTCGTTTTTAGGACCGGTCCTGTCTATTCACCACCCTGTGGTTAGAAGAATGGGATTTCCCAAACACTTTTTTATCAGCTCTGATGTGGTACAGTCTCAGGACCGTTGACTTTTCCTGGTCTGGAAGGGATCGTGGAAACCCTCAAGTCCAAGCTCCTTCCTTTTACATCTCAAGTTAACTGAAGCCCAGGGAGATGAAATGTCACACAGTTACTGTTGAGCCAAGACAAGAAAAACTAGTAAATGCTAAGTCCTAAAAGTGAATTATTCTGGTTATGCTATGACCATTTGTTTCTGTGGGCACTGGGGCATGGTCAGGCTAAAGAAACATGTTAGGGGCAGAACAGGGGCACTACTGAAGAGTCATGAGTCAAAGGGAAGTGTCGGGGGACATTTGTACAAACAAAGTATGTGTTCTCACTTACAAGGAGAATGCCAATAGCAACCAGGAATATAGAAAGTTTCAGGCTTGGGCCTAACATGAGTTGTCTCTCACAAACTAGAAGCTAAGTCTTACTCACTGAAGTTTAGAATGCTGAAGACTTCGAGGAAGAGCCTCCTGAAGCTTGGCAGAGATCGATTCCAGTCAAAGGAAGCAAATCCTCATTTATAGAGTGGGAAATAAATTCTTTATTATACCAGTAGGTAGACTGAAAATTGAATAGGTTCCATCAAACATAAGAGCAGATCAAGTTAAAAATAATCGCAAAGTTTATTGCCATAGAATCTGAGGAACCACAGACTGCAATCTGGGAAACCCCAACTGAGGTAGAAAGACACTCAGTCTCAGTAGGGACAGTTTTGCTATCTGTGTCCCCAACGCCCTGTGTTCAAGGTTCAGTTGTCAGCCTGTGTTTGGAAATCACAGAAACTTTAAGAAGCGGGTCCTCAAAATAGGAAGTAAGATCATGGGCTGGCATTAGGTATAGCTAACCCGGGACCTCCAGTTTTAACTGCAACAGTTCAAACTTAGTTTCGATATATTAGCACACTCCAGACCCTGTAGGCTGGTAAACTAAACATGAGGCTCCAACTAAAACATGTGAGAAAAGAGAATTTTTAGATATTTATCAAAGAATGACACCTGCCTTCTACAAACATCCGTCATTGCCACAGTCAGCACCTGTGGTCATGGATTTGACCAAATATTATTGTGAAAAAAAATAGTGTAACTCCCCACTGCCCACTAGTGACAGTCATGTAAAATGTGTGTGCTGGTTAGCTTTGTTATTGTCTGTTTGTCTGTCAACTTGACACAAGCTAGGGTCATCTGGGAAGAGGGAACTTCAACTGGGAAAATGCCTCCGCCTGATTGCAGTGTCGGGTCTTGATTCATGATGTAGGAGCTGCCACCATTGGGCAGATAGTCCTGGACTGTGTAAGAAAGCAAGCTGGTGAGGCCAGGAGGAACAAGCAGTAAGCAGCATTTCTCTATGGTCTCTGCTTCAGTTCCTACCTCAAGTTCCAACCCTTATATCCTTTCATGATGATACACTGTAAGCAGAGATAAACCCCTTTCTCCCTCAAATTGCTCTGTGTCATTAAATTTATCATGGCAGCAGAAAGCACACGCGGACAATGTGCATCTTCCCTTTGTCTACCCAGAGGTTAATTCATGGTCTTCAGTACCACATAATAAGACAGTGGGCATGCTCCCTCTCTACCTGGGAGCCTATGCATCCTGGTCTTGGGGACCCCACAACTAGACATTATTTCTTTGTACCCTATGAAAGAAAAGTAGCTGCCTTTCTGAGTTTGCTATTCCCCCTCTCCTACAGTGATTTGCTCTTGACTTCTATCTCACATTCAAAAGAAGCTTTATTTTTCAGACAAACATGGTATTATCTTCCCTTAAAACAACAGTTCCAGCTTCCTGAGGAATTTATTCTGCTGATTTTAATAAAGGCCACGGGGCAGGTGAGACTTCCAGGCAGTTTATTCAAAGCATGGTCAGGTTCAAGTCATCCTCTCTTCCATAGCACACCTTGAAATAGGGAAGTGTTGCTCTTACGCACAGCATCTTAGATAAGAACACAAGGCACACACTGTGTAGTGCATCTAACAGCAGGATGGGGCCTGGTGGTGTGGGGGCTTCCATCTCACCTTGGAGTGGCCGTCTCCATGTGCTTTTCACATGTCAGAGAAATCACTATACCACTCTCCACTTGGGGAGTAACTTTTATTGTAGCTGAATGTCGTCCTGACATAACGCTACTTAATTTTACTTCTCAGTGAACCTCAGAAACAAATTAATTTGCAAAACAGCTCGAATGACCAGCTAAAATACACACTCGGAATTCAGCTCTGCACAGAATTCCCAGCTCCTGTTAGGAGGGTCAGTTCGCAGCTTCTATTTCCCTCTCCCAGCCATGACCAGTTTCAATCCCAGAGAACACTTCATCCTTGAACGCTAATTCCGTGGTTCTAATGGCAAGCAATTTGGGAAGGAAATTGGCAGAGGATTTACATTTTAAAATAGAACTTCTTAGGGCTCACCTGCAGAACATTGAGAGCTTGGAAGGGCTCTGCTGGAAACTGAAGAACCAGTGTCCCCAGAAAGGCATCTATTCCATAGGAACTTATTAAAGATATGACCAAGTGCGCCTGCCTATCAATGTGCGATACATTTAGAACCGGAGGAATAAGGTCCATTCTTGGTTCAGAGAAGTATGATCTCTGCACCCCCGGGGAAATCATTCAGTCTCCTAAAGCTCATCTACTGAATATAAACACAGAAAAGTATAATGGCGGTAATAAGTTATAGAAAGGGTGTGTGTGACATAAAAAGAAAGTATTTAGGCTGATGGGTTTTCTCATAATTTTTTTATTACTTTATAAATAGTACCATTCAAAATTTCCACTTCCTCCCCTCCTCCCACTTCCCTCTCTCTCCCCCATTCATCCTTCCCCCTCCCACTCCAGTCCTAAGAGAGAGTAGGGTACCCTGCCCTGTGGAAAGTCCAAGGCCCTCCCCCCTTCATCCAGGCTAAGGAAGGTTATTCTATTTGGGATCCAAATAGGATCCCAAAAAGCCAGTATGTGCAGTAGAGACAAATCATAGTACCATTATCATTGGCTTCTCAGTCTGCCCCAACTGTCAGCCACATTCAGAGGGTCCAGTTTGATCCCACGCTCGTTCAGTCCCAGTCTAGCTGGATTTGGTGAGCTCCCATTAGATCAGACACACTTTCTCAGTGGGTGGACCAACCCCTCGTGGTCCTGACTTCCTTGCTCATGTTCTCCCTCCTTCTGCTCTTCAACTGGACCTTGGGAGCTCAGTCCAGTGCTCCCATGTGGGTCTCTGTTTCTATCTCCATCGGTTCTATGGTGATATTCAAGATAGTCATCAGTCTGACTACGGGACAAGGCCGGTTCAGTCACCTTCTCCTCCACTGCTCAGGATCCTAGCTGGGGACATTCCCGTGGACACCTGGGAACCCCTCTAGAGCCAAGCCTCTTGCCAACCCTAAAATTGCTCCTTTAATTAAGATATCTTCTTCCCTGCTCCCATATCGGTCCTTCCTTCATCTCAACCATCCCACTCCCCCAAGTTCTCCCTAATCCTCCCCTTCTCCCTTCTCCCTTCTCTCTCCCCCTCTCTACTTCCCCCCATCCCATCCCCACCCCCACTCCCATGCTCCCAACTTTTACCTTGCAATCTTGTCTGCTTCCAATTTCCAGGAGGATCTATAGATGGTTTTCTTTGGGTTCACCTTATTACTTAGCTTCTCTAGGATCACAAACTATAGGCTCAATGTCCTTTATTTATGGTTAGAATCCATTAATGAGTGGTCTGGGTTATCTCACCAGTATAGTATTTTCTATTTCCATGCATTTGCATGCAAAATTCAAGTTGTCATTGTTTTTTACCACTGAGTAGTACTCTAATGTCTATACGTGCCACACTTTCTTTATCCATTCTTCCATTGAGGGGCATTTAGGTTGTTCCCAGATTCTGGCTATTAGGCTGATGGTTTTCACATAGGAATTGCTCTATAGATGTCGGCTAAGCAGACCTAATTAGCAACATAGCCACAGCAACTGGAAGAAGACAGCACTCAGGGTTCAACTCTCATTTTAGAACATGCATGGTCTTTGGTCTCTAAGTCTGTGGAGCCAGGAGGCCACATATGATTCTTCTTTTAAAAAAACAAACAAACAATAACGAACAGCCTAAGACAAAGATCATTGGAAGTTTAATCTCAACATACATTCAGGTGTGAAACTAACACCAGCTAAGCTCTCCTTTTCAGACCAGCTGCCGGATGAAATCCATTTTGCCAACAGTTTGGTTGAGATGTCCCTGTGACAAAGTGTCTTTAAGAAATTTTTAGGCTTACAAAGAGCGTATGCAGTCAGGGAAGAGATGTCGCCCTCACCAGTCCCACACTTCCTCCCCTTCCTGTGCCCCGTGTGTCTGGCCTTTTGGATGACTGTGATACTGGGGTAGCAGAATTCCACAATGAGCAGAGGAAATGCTAGGACTCAGTGAAGCCAGGAGAGCAGCGGTCTGAGGCAGACGCGAGGCTGTGCACAGGGCAAGGCAGGCCCCCTGTCTCTGTCCCTATGGCAGCACTACCCAGTGCCTGCTACCTGACTCAGGTGTACATGGAGAACTAAACAAGCTACAGCAATGATGAGTTTCCCATGCACACCACTTTCTTTCTTGTAGCCAAACCCCCTACATCTATCTGATCCACTCTTCCATTGACTTCCACACTTGAGGCTGGGTGATATGTCCCTGACTTTGAGGGAAGGACTTAGCAAAAAGAATTTAAAAGCCATACCAATAGGGTGTGAAGTGGAGTGTATCCAAAGACTTGTCTCTAATCTCAGACAGTGAGAATGCCCTAAGTAATTGTTTGTAATTTAGGAAAATCTTTGATGAAAGAAAACACTAGTATGTCTGTCTATTGCATTTCCATAAGTGAGTAGCATATAGAAAAATATATATTATATATATATTGTTACACAAACAGATATACACGTGTGTCTTATATAATAGATGAACTATTGTTTGTGTTTATAAACTAATAAGTGTATATTATGTATTCTACACAAATCATCTATGTTTTTCATGAAATTGTTCAATGAAGCAGGTAGCCTTATTTCAGGGCAACAGATAAAAACAAACCTGAATGTTAGACATCAATAAAAATAAACAAAATTATGGGGATTGTCAATAGCAAGGTTGGTTGTTAACCAACATGAGTCCCCGCCTGACTCTGAAGAACGACGGGCTACAGAATTAGAGAGATTTGAACCTGACGCTAAAGCAATGGTTCTCAACCTGTGGGTCACAACCCCCACAGGGTTGTTTATCAGATATTTACATTACAATTCACAACAGTAGCAAAATAGTAAAGTAGCAACAAAGCAGTGTTATGGTTGAGGGTCACCACAACAGGAGGAACTGTGTTAAAGGCTCACAGCATCAGGAAGGTTGAGATCCATGCTGTAAAGGCTTAGCTGGGGAATGTGTTCACATCGGCTCTTCCGAGATGGCGGCACTTGTCTCCAGTACTCTGGGGGCCCAGTGATGTGCCCACAGACGGACAAGCTTGAGGATCTGGAGAGTCTCAGAAGGACAGGATGCATGGTGTAACTCTTAGCTGCAGATCCACAAAAGCTGAAGCATCCAAGGAATGCAATGTCTGTTGCATTTTCTCTTAGTGTACTGAACGACCCCGAGATGGTGCTGGGTGGCTCCTGCCTCCCGTTAGTCAGGGAGTCAATGCTTTGATATCCTCCTACTTTGAGTGGCAGCCCGATGCAGTGATTCACTTCTAACAAAAGCTATGAGGAGCCCCTTTGAGATTAATTTATAGAAACTATATTCTCCATTTGGAGTATTCTCTCTCATTGTCTTACTCTAAGGGAGGGAGACTTCTCACTCTGAGCGGCTTTAAGGAATGTCCCATGTAGCATCCAACAACCAGCAATGTCTGAAGGTCTGCCAACACCCATGTGTGTAAACATGGAAACAGGACAGGCTCCATTTGAACATTGAAAGTACTGTGGCCCCAACCAACACTTTAAGTTCAGTCTTGTGGGAGAGCCTGGACAGACAGCACACTTGCAGAAGCATCTGGTAAATTACACCAGGATTTCTGACTGTAAATCTGGTTGTGGGATTAGAGACAAAACCCAGTTGGTAGAATGCTTGCCTGGCAAGTGCAAAACCCTCAGTTCCATTATCAGCCCTGGGTAAACTGGGTGTGATGGTCTGCTCCTGTAATTTTGACACTTGGGAGGTGAGGCAAGAGGATCAGGTGTGGGATACAGAAAAGCGTGTTTCAATACTGAAATACATTTTTGTTCAAAGCTGCTGTGCTTAGGGTCATTAATCCCACAGTCATGAAATAATGACCACGTATGGGAATAAAAGGAAGGATGCTAGGAAGAATACATGGTGGCACAATAGAGACCTCCTCCAAAACACCTAACAGTTTACATTAATTTCAAAAGGATTCTGTGGGGGAATAAATGGGGTTGGAGGCACATGAGAGCCCAAAGCCACCTTCGCTTACATCAGATTCTTTCCTGTAGCTTGCCATGACATTAGGTACCATGTCACTCTTCTGACAGCTCACTACCCTACAGCCCCATAATTGGGAAAAAGAAAATTGACTCAACAATAATTATAATAATAAATGGCAAAATCCACTGGAGCCTTTGCTTGTCAGTCAGATGCCACACTTGTCACTGGGCGTCAAGACGGTGATGTGACCGGTGTCTCAGATCAATGGGTGGATGGCGAGGCTATGAGTGATCATAACCACAAATGTCAGCCTTCTCTCTTTAAATGCACTCAGAGTCGTGGAGATTATCCGAAAGGCCACATCGATAGTTGCCACCTGCTCCGTCTCTCCTCCCAAAGTCTATCAGATGCCATGGCGTCTCTGGACCACACGGAGAGAAGCTGCCTGCAACAGAAGAAGCCTGACATTTAATAATGGAGCAGAACACATCATTGTCCGGTTACACAATGGCAGATCTTCTCTATCTCTGAAGACCAACCAGGGCAGTATCCCTGGCCCCGGCAACTGGACTGCTCCAGCCAGAGGAGGCGCTGCTGCCACGTCTCAACCACCGGGGAGGCTGACCAAATCTGTCTATTTACTCTGGGGTGAAGGCACCTGTCAGAGCACGGGGCACAAGGCCCAAGCTCCTGATTCCACACTGTGTGATGTGGCAGAGTCCCAACCGGTGAAAAGTCTCCACGTACACTTTAAAAGAAATGCAACTTGGGTGCTTTTTTTAATACATATAGTAACTTCGACTAATTGCCAAAATAAAGTTTGCTCCCTCTGGCTTTAATGAACAGATTAGGGGCACTTGCATTAGCTATATCATTTGCATAAAATTAATTTGCTAAAGCCTTTTAAAATAGTGTTCAGAGTGGCTTCAGCACGCTCACTGCCCTATTTATACTATGAATTTGTTAGGCAAACCTTGCTTTTTAAGTAGGGCAGAAGTGGAGCACGGTCCAGCTGAAGTTGGAGGATGCCAAAACCTTAAACCGAGTGAAGTCTGTATTGGTATGCTTTTCTGTTTTAAGATAGCAATAGGTTTATAAAACTTACTCCCCCCCCCAAAAAAAAACCAACTTACTCCCAGCTTTATAAATGGTGACAGTATTTGTTAATCATCGGGTAATAAGAAAAAAATAGTTCAGTTCTGAACCTGAGTTGGCATTGTCTTTGTTAGAAGTGACTTTCCCGATATCCATTTCTGTTTTTTTCTTTGTGTGTGTACGTGTGCAGACATATTTGTATGGGGGCACACATGTGTGCAGGTATATGAAAACACGTATGTGTGTATGTCAATATGATCACTCCCCTCTTTATTTATTGAGACAGTTTCCCACTGAAGCCACAACACACTGATTTCCCCAGTTTAGCTAGCCAGCTACCCCAGGAAAGCCTCCATTTCCCAAGTTCTGGGATCGTTGCTAGGTAAAGTGCCTGCCTGGCTTTTATGTATGTTCTGGGGACCCAAACTCCTGTCTTCATGCTTGCATGGCAAGAACTTTGTCCATAGCGCCACCTCCCACTCTCCTGAACCCATTCTTATCTGAAACCAAAGCTCCTTTCTACTCAGTGCCGATATATGAAGAACTGTGCTGCACAGTAGATATGGTAACATGGGCATCGAGAGAGCCCCGGAGGCCTCAGCCCCACACAAGGAACTATAGAGGCAACCAAGGAATCCTGGGGGTGGGAGAAATACTCTTCCCCAGTTGGCCCTGAAAACTTACATACAAGCAACCTTATACAGACCCAGAAGGTTGTACTTATGCATTTAGGAGTGTGTACGTGTGTGTGTGTGTGTGTGTGTGTGTGTGTGTGTGTGTGAGAGAGAGAGAGAGAGAGAGAGAGAGAGAGAGAGAGAGAGAGAGAGAGAGAGAGAGTGTGTGTGTGTGTGTGAGAGAGAGAGAGAGAGAGAACAGAATAAAGAGGCCATGAGTTTGACAAAGAGCACGGGAAGGTAGGAAGGTATGAGGAAGGGAAGGGAAGGGAAACTGTAATTATATTATAGCCTCAAAAATGAGAGATGTGATTTTTGAAAACTATGTTGAAAGTTTGTAAGAAATTGGACAAAAATTAAAAGAGACTAAATATAAATATAATTATACATTTCCTCCACTTGGGTGTAAATACCGTTTCTCTTAAAAATATTAACAATGTAGGATAATTTGCTATCTAAACACCGACAGCATTTTAAACAACTCAGTATATGCAAGGAAACCTTGTTTAATAAAGCAATAAGATTTTTAAAATATCAGAAAAGTTAGCTCCAGAATTCACCAGAAGGGAGGATATTAAAAAAAAAAAAACAGCCCACAAATCACACAATCCCAGAGAACCTAGACAACAATGAGGACTCTAAGAGAGACTTACATAGATCTAATCTACATGGGTAGTAGAAAAAGACAAGCTCTCCTGAGTAAATTGGGAGCATGGGGACCATAGGAAAGGGTTGAATGGGAGGGGGGGAGGCAGGGAAGAGAGCAGAGAAAAATGTAGAGCTCAATAAAAATCAATAAAAAATAGAAATAAAAAGATTCTCCCTCAATAAAGTTTTAAACAAAATACTTTGGGGATAAGGTCAAGCTTAGGTCACCATGGGCCAGCATATTTCTAGAGGATTTAGATAGATGTGAAAATACTGGGTCTGGACAAAGGCTTAATGGCTGAGAATGCTCGCTGCTTGAGGCATCTTGGCTCCCCACTGTCCTGGAGCGATCAGACCTCCTTGCCCTTCAGGTTGCCAAAGACGTCAACTTCAGCTTCAGCTTCACCCCACAGAGCATGCTCAGTTTCATCTCCTCCGCTTTCAGCTGTTGCCAAATCACACATATTTTCTATGCCCTCAATTTTGGATCAAATGGGCTGGAATATCTTTGGGATCCAAATGGCAGTGCTGAAGCAGTCTGCCTCATGTCTGTCGGGATTCTCTGTGCCATAACACTGTGACTCAGAAACTGTTCCCAGATTTCATTACAGCAAGTGAGCTCACATAATTTTTGACAGCTTGTCACCTGCTCAATCTTCCTTGTTAGAATACAACTGAGATACAGCATTTCAAGCTTACTATGTTTTCCTCAAATCTCAATATACCGCAAACTTTGCCATCAGCTTCGGAGAAAAAGGTACAGAGACCTTTCTGTAGGCCCGGCTGTCTTGCCTGTGGGTCTCTCAGGAAGCCTGTTCACTAATTCCGTTTCTGTTATGTCATTAAACACTCTGACCAAAAGCAATTTAAGGGAGAAAAGGTTTATTCTTATATTTCAGGTCACAGTCCATCACCGAAAGAGGTCAGGACAAGAACTCAAACAGAAGCCAAAATCATGTAGTAAGACTGCTTGCTGGATCTCTGGAAGGTGCCTACTTAGCTAGTTTTCTTATGCATCCTAGGACCACATGCCCCTAGAATGCTGCAGCCCATGGTGAGTTGGCCCCTCCTATATCAGTTAACAAGAAAAAGACACCCCCCAGAGATAAATGCCAGGTCAGTCTGATGCGGACAATCCTTCCACTGATACTTCCTTCTCTGGGGGCTGTAGGCCGTGTCAAGTTGACAGCTAACGAGGATGGTTCTGTCATGTTGAAGAGTCCTGCATGGGAGCTGCTTGTTTCTGGGTTTGGTAGCCCCAGTGTCTTTTGTTGGCTGTCTGGAAACCTCACACCTTTGCCCTTCAAAATGTAAAGGTAGCAGCATCTTCAGATCCAGTAAAAGGTAAAAACCTCCATCTGAGGAGCCAGACCAAATTTTTGTCCTAAAATTCTGTTAATAGGAATGTGGTGATATCTTAATAATTGAGTTTTAATTTGCATTTTCTAAATGTCTGGTGAGACTGAACATCTTCTCGCATGTTTGCAATTTCATTTTTAAATTCAAAATATTCCCCCTGGTTCTTGAGTCTATACTGCTGGATCATGGGAGAAAAGGCTTCAGCTCGCCAAGGGTGTGAGCTGTTCAAGTTAATTGTGCAGCACATGAATTTGCCATCTCGGTGTTGAGAGCTTCCACAGGGACTAAAGACTCCCTAAGCACCCCAGAGGCAGAATTACTTAGTGCTCCTTCATTTACTTGTAAACTGCCTGTGCACAGTCATCCTACCCCAGTGGACTACTTCCTGCCATGCCTGAGAATTTCTGGCCCTCCAAGACTCAGGAGAGGCATGGTTATCAAGAGTCAATTGTTTCTGTTCTCAAGTCTGGGAAATGCAAGATAGACTAGCTACAACTCGGGCTGTTACAACAGCTAAGCAAATGCCAGGAAGAGCCAAGCATTATTTCCTAGGAAGCTAAGAAGGTAAAATGTAGAACAAGAATAGTAAAGACCATGTGAAAAGAGACCCCGAAGTGATAAAAGCCTCGAGATTCTCACACCCAAACAGTGTTACAATATATTTAAGTTTTTTGTGAATCTGAATGAAACATTCAACTTTGGGAGTAAATTTTCAGTGTGGTTAGTAAGATAATGCCAAACAATGGGTCAAGATGTAAAGAAAGACTTTGAAAGGATATAATAACTTTCACTTATCAGTACCTAGCTATAAATGTTAAACATGTTTGCAATAGAGAATATTTGAAAAATAAAGCAAATAACTTTTAAAAACTAGGAGCTGGAAATGTCTCTCTGTGGTAGAGTGCTTGCTTGTGTACACAGGCCTTGGGTTCTAACCCAGCAATGGAGATGAGGAGATAGAGGAGGAGGGTGGTGAAGGAGAAGAGGGGGAGGGAGAAGCAAAGAAGTGTTACTAATCATTAAAAAACAATATTTTGGAATAATTGTGATTTAGGTATGAATATTAAAAATATATACAGTAATACTTAAATTTATAATTTCCCATTGGAAAAGTCCACAAAATTTTATCTTAATGACTTCCTAATATTTTATTATATATCTATAATATTCTTAGTTTCCTGATAATTTAATCTCAGATATTTGGGGCATTTTTATTTTTCCACATCAACAAATACTGCGATTAACTATTATTATGTATGACTTTCAAAAATATATCAGAAGGGCTAAAGAGCTAGCTCAGTGGTTAAGAGCACCAACTGCTCTTGTAGAGGATTGAAGTTTGGTTTCCAGCACCCATACCACATACACACAACCACAAGCAACTCCATCACCTGGTGCTCTGATGTCCTCTTCAAGTCTCCACAGGCACCAACCGTGTGTGTGGTGCAATTACCTATATGTGAACAAAGCACGCACACACAAAAATGGAATTAAATATTTTTTTAAAAAAACATTGGAGTTTATCTTTACACTAGATTCTCTGAAATTAACTGAAGAAATTAGTGGAGGGGGCTGGAGAGATAATTCAGTGAATAAGAGCATGGCTGCTCTTCCAGAGGACTTGGGTTCCATCCCCAACACTCATGGTTATTGGTAGCCCCTGCCCTGTGGGATCTGCCCACTCTGGCCTCTGCAGGCACTGCACACAAACACAAGCAGGCAAAACACCCATATGCATAAACATAAGTTTTTAAAATAGAGAATAATGGAAATAATTTTTCTAACATTAGGGATATCTGACTCAAAATAACTCTAATTCCTATAGAAAACTTAGATAAACCTGAGTAAAGATAAACCAGAGATGTTTCAATTGACAAAACTTCTAGCCTCTTATAATTTTATTATCGATTACAATTATATTCTGACTACAGACAAACACTTGCAGGCTCATTTGAAATCCCATTTTATGCTCTAACCTTTTTCTTTAAGAAACATGTGTGTGTATTGTGTATATACATGTGCGTACGCATGCATGAACCTGTGTAAGTTTATATGTACCATATACATGCAGGATCCTGGGCAGGCCAGAAGAGGGCGCTGGATCCTCTGGACTTGGAGTGCTTTGAGCAACAGTGTGTGGGGGTGCTGGAAACTGAATCAAGGCCCTCTGCAAAAGTAGCTAATGTTCACTTGTAACCACTCAGCCATCTCTCCAACCCCCTAAAGGTTTCCTTAAACCATTAAGTTTACTTGGCAGCATCTCTTTTACCATATGCATTTTAGTATAACTTTATGAACATGCAATTTAAACCACTCTCCTAGAAATGAATATTTTCTGTTTCTATATTGTATTATAAGTAATAGTAAGATCTCTATTGATGTTGCATTACTCCCTTAGGTTAGTCTTTCAAAACTAAAACAGCCAATGGCAGGCTATTAGTTATTTTGCATATGTATCCATATTATACTTCAGAAGGGAGAGATTAATATACACTCCCACTGACAGCCCCTGCATGCTCGCACATCTGCAGAACACAGACAGTGAGCTCTCTAATGATGGCAACTAGTCACACCTGAAACCATTTATGCAAATGACCCAATTCCTCTGAGATCGTCCCCAGGTGTATGGATTTACAATCCGATTCGCCTGCAGATCTGTTCTTTGGTTCAAAGGAGCCTGCTTATATTGCTGTTGTGTGAAGGGTGATGGAGAAAGTGCAGACAGCACAAACTTTCACCGCAGAGGTATTTATCATCTTGGCTCATCTATCATTGTAGACGCTTTCGGCTAAACCCACCAGCTGAGGTTGAAAGGCCCTGATGGGTCATTGTCGTACACCTGTAGGATCCTCTCACTGCTTGGGTATTGATTTATCCATTTTGGAATTCCTTCTCATTGATTTATTAAGCCTATACATCTTGTGGTGGGCAGCTTCTGTCTATAAAAGGTGGCTGGGAGAGCCATTTCACAACCATGTGTTTTACAGCTCCCTGACATTCATGGACTGGCTCTGATTTGCCCAGCGTTGGTATCGGCACTAAGAGGAGTTACAAGTCTGGCCTCAGTCTTGATGCATGGGTGGCCTTGCAAAGTGTAGTGTTGAGATAATAACAAAATATAATAACCAAGCTCACAGAAAGAAGGGAGAAGATGCTGTTAACCATGCAGGTCTCACATCAATTGAAATAAAGGAAGGACAGTGATAGAAATGGACTTACTCATTCCTCAAATATTCAAGAAGAAACCGAAAACTGCCTCGGTCAACACAGTGGGACGTTCATCCAAGGCCTAAAATCAAGGTCAAGACAATGGCTGAATTTGCAGCTCTGGCAGGCACATCTGGACAATCTCACTAGTGACAGGACGGTGCTGCTCTTTGACAGGGACAGGGACCCTAAAGCATCTTCATATGACCTGGTCTTAAAGCTATGGTGTTAACACCTTTTATATGGTAGGGATTTTGGGTGGAAAGACAACATGAAGTAGTGGCATCCAGATGGCCTGAATTTAAATTTAGAAACCGTGAGACTTTGGGAAACTCACCCACCCTTTGTGTTACTTCATGACCAAGGCGTTTTACATTATTTTAATTGTTTCTATGATCACAATGAATAAAACAATGAGTTTTATTCATGCTATTTTCATATATGTTGCATTGTATTCAGCTAATATTCCTTTCTACTACCACACTCTACCCTTCCTCCCCCTCTAACTGGTCTCCTTTTTGTTTTCATGTCTTGTATGTGTACATGTGTATGCATGTATTTAAATCTAGATTACACGTATGAAACAAAACAATATTTGTCGGTTTTTTCTGCCCCATTACTTCCTCTTGTTCCCCACCCCTCCCAGTCTTTCCTCTTTTCCTTTTCATATGATAATTTTATCTTTTAAATTAAAAATGTTATCATTTGTGTTTGTGATGTGTAAATAGGCACACCAGGAATGCCGCAGCATGCTTGTGAGGGTCAGAGGACAATTCTGTGCAGCCAGTCCTCTTCTCCTGCCATTACATGGGTTCTGAGGACCGAGCACGGTTATCAGGCTTGTGTGGCACACACTTACCCGCTGAGCCACCTCTTCAGCCCATGCCAAAGCATGAGGTTCTTGTCTTTCTTACCCTGGCTAATGCAAGAGAGACCAATTAGTTCTCCTGTTCTACCCTCTTCCCGGCATTTCATTCTTCCTTAAGGCTGAAGGCACATTGTGTGTATGGACCACACTTTCTTCGTCCATTCACCTAGGCTGCTTCCGTCATCTTGGCTATTGTGAGTAGTGCCACAGGATCAAGGGGTGTGCAAAGGACTTCGTGGAAACCTGCCTCAGTTTTTTGGTTGTTTACCTGAAGTGATATATCTGAGTCATAGGGTGGTGTTCTTTGCAGTTTCTTGAGGACTCTCCATACTGATTGGCCAGTCCGAGTGCCCAGTGACAGTATTGTACAGTTCATCTTTCTCCACAGCCTCACGAACATTTCTTGCTATTTATTTTCTCAATAGCAGTCATTCTTATGGGGTGAGATGGAATCTCAAAGCACTTTTAATTTGTATTTCCCTGATGTCTAAGGACCTGGAATCCTTTGACAAATATGTATTGTTTACCTGTGGTTTGCCTTTTGAGAACTGTCTTACAGTCTACTGATTGTATGGCTTGTTTTTTTTTTTTGAGTTCTTGGTAGATTTTAAATATTAAAATATCTCTACCCTGTGTACAGGCTGCTTCTTCACTCAGCTGATGTTTTTACTTCTGTGCAGAACCTTCTGATTTTATGGGATGCCACTTTTCTCATTTGGAATTATTTATATAGCTGTGGTGAACTATTTCAGAATGCCTTTACCAATTTCTAGACACTGTGGTGGTTTCCCTTGGTGGCTTCAGAGTGCGACATCATACCATAAGGTCTTTGATTCATTTTGAGAGATTGACACGTACGTATCATTCTCCTGCACGTAGAAACACATTTTCCACCCCGCCTTTTGTTGAAGGCATTTCTCTAGTATGTTTTTGATAATTGTGTCAAAGATTAAGAAGCTTTAGCTTTGTGTATTTGTGGCCCTTCATCCCACCCCAGTTGTCTTGGTGTCTAGCTTTATGCCCATTGTTTGCTATTTTTGTTGCTATGGATCTGTGACATATTTTGAGGTCAGAGATCGTGATAAACTTCAACATTGTTATCCTTTGTATCAAAGACAGTTTGTGGCTACCTGAGGACTCAGGCTTCCACATTATTTGGGGATTATTTTGTTTCCTGTTCCATGAAGAGTATTACTGGAATTCTGAGTGGCTTGCATTGAATCTGGGCTGTCTTCAGTGATGTGGTCATTTCCACACTATGAGATCTCCTAAGCAAATCCCTGGGAGTCCAGTGTCTTCTTCAATCTCCTTCTTGAAAGTTTCAAAGTTTTCACTATAAGAGGATTTTTCCCTCCTTGCTTGGGTTTACTGCTATGGAATTTTTAGCTCATTTTTAATCTATTATTAGTGAGACTTTTATTTCATTTCTTTCTTAGCCAGTAGATTATTGGTATATCAAAAAGCTATTCCGATATATATATTCTGGTACTTTACTACTTATGGTTTGTTTTGTTGTTGTTGATTGGTTGGTTGGTTTATTGGTTGACTAGTTGGGTTGATTGGTTGGGGTTTTCTTTTTCTTTTTTTGAGACAGGGATTCTCTGTGCAATAGTCCTGGCTGTTCTGGAACTTGCTTTGTAGATCAGGTTGGTTTTGAACTCACAAAGATCCATCTGCCTCTGTCTCCCAAGTTCTGGGATTAAAGGTCTGCACCACCACTGCCAGATACATATGGTCTTTTAAGTACAGGATCACCATCTGTAAGTAGAGATAACTGGATTTCTCTCTCTCCTGTTTGTATCTTCAATGACTGATGCGACTTTGTTTCTTCCTTTGCCTAATTCATCTGTCTAAGACTTCAAGCTCTACATTTAGTGAGTGGACACCCTTGTCTCATACCTGTTTGTGAAGAAAATCTTTCAGCTTTTCTCTGTTTAGTGTTGGCTAAATCTGCCCTTCTTGTATTGACCTCTTTCCATTCCTGGTTTCTCTAGCTCTCATCATGAAGGGACGTTGAACTTGTCAAAGGCCTTTTCTGCATCCATTGAGATAATCATGTGACTCTATTTATTTGTTGTGCTACATTCTTTGATTTATATATGTTAAAACATGCTTGCATCCCTGGGATGAAACCAACTTGATCATGACTTACGATCTTTCAAATGTGCTTTTGAATTTGGTTTTCCTATTTTCTTGAGAATATTTTCATGATGATCACCAGAAATAATATTAGTCTATAGTTTCCTTCCTTCCTTTTTTCTTTTTTTCTCATCCTTCCTTTCTTTCTTCGTTCTCTTCCTTCCTTCCTTTCTCTCTTTCTCTTTCTTCCCTCCCTCCCTTCTTTCTTTTTCTCTCTCTTTCTTTCTCTCTCTCTCTCTTTCTCTCTTTCTTTCTCTCTCTGTTCTTTCTTTCTTTCTTTCTTTCTTTCTTTCTTTCTTTCTTTCTTTCTTTCTTCCTTTTCTTTGTGTGTGTTCCTGCTTGGTTTAGATAGAGGATTACACTCCTCTCATGGACCGAGTCTGATACTATTTGTTCCCTTTCTGTGGAACAGCTCGGGGAATACTGGGTTAGCTCATTTTGAGAGTTCCAGTAGAATGCAGCATGAACGCATTGTTTCTTGGCTTTTCTTTGTTGAGAGACTATTGATGCTTTAGTTTTCTTTGTTGTGGCTCTGTATGGGTCATTTATATCCTCTATTTTGTTAAGTCATATTATCTAGCAGTTTCTCTACTTCCAAATTTTGCAGCTTTTTTGAAAAGTAGTTTTTCAAGCTATTCCCTAAGGAGTCTCTGAGTTCTCTTTCTATCTATTGTACTGATTCCTTTTTCCTCTCTAACTCTGTTCATTTGAGTTTTCTTTGCCTTTTGTTTAATTTGTATGAGGGTTGTTGACCTTGCTTATCATTTCAGAAGCTGGCTCTAATTCAGAATTCTTCACACACTACTTTCAGTGTCCTTTATTTCTGCCTGTTCTTTATTATTTTTTCCTTCTACTGTTTTGGGTTTGGCTTGTTCTGATTTTCTAAGATCATGAGATGCACCATTAAATTATTTATAAATACATCTGACTTTTTAAATGTAAGCACACGTAGATATTTCTCTTTCCGTTGCCTTTGACTGATCCCCAAAGTCCTGATTCGCGCTAGTACTTTAATTTTATTCCAGGAAATTTTAAATTCTCTTTTTGATCTCTTGAATGACCCACTGATCAGTCAGAGTATGCTGTCCAATCTCTATGTATTTATGGGCTTGCTAATCATGCAGCCAATTTATAATATTTTCCCACCATGATCTGATATAATGCAATACATTTTTTTGATTCTTTTGTATTTGTTATTATTTCATGGTGTAAAATGTAGCTTATTTTACAGACAGTTCCATGGCTGCCAAGAAGAAAGTGTTCTGAAGCTGTAGGATGGAATATTCTGTAAATATATGTTAAATCAATTTTGTCCACAGTAAACTTGAACTCTGAAGTTTCTTTGTTGATTTTTTTTTGTTTGGACAGCATCTATTAATTATTCTATTATTATTAATTATTAATTAATCTATTAGGGTACTGATGTCGCCTTTATTGATATATGTGGTTCCATCTGCCCCTTTATGTCCATTAGGCCTTTTAAAAATGATATATGCACCAACTTCTTGTGCATATACACTTAGAATCATTTTATCACCTCCACAGATTGCTCCCTTTAGTAGTAGGAAGTGACTTTTTCTCTTCAAGCTAATTCTGGATTAAAGTCTACTTTACCAGATATAAACATAGCTTTTTGCTTTTTGAGGGGCTTCTGTTTACTTGGTAAATTGACTACCATTTTTTCCTTCAGTGTCTGTGTATGGTTTTACCAATGAGCTATGTTTTACACGAACAACAAAGAACTGAATCTTGTTTTAAATCCAACCCATTAGTCCATGTTTCTTCACTGAGGAACTGAGATTGTCTACACTGAGGGATTTGCCGATCTCTTACAATTTTCTTAGATGCTTTCCTGACTAGTTCCATTATTGTTGCTTTCTCTCTTCCCTACCTGTATTAGGATTTCTCTGCCTTGCTAATTGAGTTGGATAAAATTGATTCCTTCCTAGCTCCCCATCTATTTCTCTCATGAAATTTATTACTTTCCATTTCTTGTGACTGAGACTGCTTTCTTCCTCCTGTGTGCCGTTTTCCATAATGTTAGTTTGATGGTCATGAATCACTGTAGTTTCTGCTTGCCTTGAAAATGTCTTTATTCCCCCATCAATTTCAAAAGATGATTTTGATGGATATAGTCCTCTTGATTGGCAGTTGTTTATTTTCAGGGCTTAAAATATGTAAGTTCCTAAGATCCTTGCTCCCAGCATCTCTTTAGGAGGTCTGCTGTCACTCTGACGGGCTATTTGTAAGCAGTCAGCACGCAAAGGTTTAATTATTGTTTCTTTGTCTTGTACTTTGGTCATCTTGATTATGGTGATTCATGGAGAGATTCAGTCTGACTCATGCCTCTTTGGGGACTTACATACCTCTCTTGTACTTAGATAGCTGTATCCTGAGATTTGAGAAAATTTATGCTATAATCTTATCAAGTCATATGGCCCAGCAATTCCACTCCTGGCGTACATGCTAAGAACTCTATACGCTGCCACAAAGGTATTTGAGCATCCATGTTTACCGCTGCTTTATTCACAACAAAAATAAAAGTAACTAACAGAGATTCCCACCAACAGAAAAATGGATAATAAAAATGTGGAACATATTTCAATGGAATGTGATTCTGACATCAAGAAAAATGAAATTGTGGAATCTGTAGTAAATGATGGACTTGAAAGTATAATATTAAGTGAGGTAATTTAAACATAGAAAAACAAATCCTCATGATCTATTTTATCCCTTATGTGTAGACCTTAGCCCGTAATGTATACATGTAAATAGGTGGAAGTATGGGTATAGCATAAAATTTTAAAAAGAGACTGAGATAACATTAGGCAATGATAGCAAGGACAGAATGCTGTCAAAGACACGGGAACTATGAAAAAACATGGAGCTTCCTTTTTTTCTGGCTTAAAACCTGTCTTTATCTGTTATGGATAGGTATATGAAATATAATTGGCAGTAAGAGTATAGAGCCCTAAGCAAATTTCCATTGCTCCGGAATGTCCACTCTAACTGTACAGAGTTCAGACCACTAAGGCGTATAGCGTTCGGGACTGGGCATGTTTGAGTGGCTTCCTTAAACCAGCTGTGTGTGTTTATATTTTAGTGTTAATAAGAATAATGTGATTGCATTTTAAATTCTCATTAAATAGACTGTATGTTTTTACTTTTATCTCAGTCCCTCCTGCTTCGCTGATTCGGAGCTTTGGTCTCTTAGTGATATTCCCGAATTTTGAACTTTGTGGCCGTGAACACTCACAGTTTTATTTACTGATATCTGAACCTGTCTTCCCCCCACCATGCCTGTCATCCTTGATGTTATCTCTGCTTCCTCCAGGCTTTTGGTGATGCCCTTCGCTGTGATTTTTGTTTGATTCATTGAGACGTTCATTTTTAACAATGCGGTGTTTTCTCTTGGAGATCGAAGTTCCCTTGATGAATTTCCCCTCCATGTTGCTGACCTGCTCTTCTGAGTTACTGACTTTTTATCTATGCCCTGAATTGATTTCCTTACTTCATTTATCTGCTTTTTTCTTCCTTTGAAATCATTGATGTTTATGTCATTTTTTTATGTAGATTTTGAGATCTTCAGCCAGTATCTCAAGCCATTTCTGTATCTTGGTTTAGATAGTTGAGTTGCGATCTCTTGGAAGTTTCACATGGTCTTGTTCTTCGTGTTTCTTGTGTTTATATAAATCACTTTTCTGGTTTTATTTGGGGGCTTTTCTTAGTGAGCAGATGACTGTTAAGAGCTCAATCTACACTGGGACTCAGAAAGGTGGCATCAACCTGCTTTGGCAGAGCCGATTTGGGAATCACTATCCAAATGAACCTGAGCACCATTAGAACCCAGCTGGATTTTCAAATACATTGACACACACACATCTACAACCAACAGGACTGATAAATCCTCAAAATTGCCAAGTTGCTGATCTGTGAGACTTATGTAAGTGTTTTAAAAAAAATCTCACCATTATAAAGCTTTAAGTAGACTTCAGAGAGAGAACTTTTAAATATTGAGCATATGCCAATGACTATTATTTTATTTTCTTATTTATGTGTGGTGTGTACACATGTGCTTCTGTATGCATATGTGTCTATGTGAATGTGTGGACACATGTATGTGTGGACACCCATGGAAGCCAGAAGAGGGTATGGGGTTGCTCAGAGCTGAAGTTACAGGGGTTTGTGAGCCTGTTGGTACTGGGAATCAAACTTAGGTCCTCATGATTGTGCTTCAAGTGCTCTGACCACTGGGCCAATAAGAAGCTAGAGTTAATAGGCCAAGCAGTTATTTAATTAATACAGTTTCTGTGTGATTATTCCGGGGCTAAGCAGCCAGGAACCAACAAGCAGCTTCCTCCTATAGTCTTGTAGGAGGATGTACGCCTTCGTAGGCTGGCTTTAAGGTTCACAGTTTTTCCCTACCTCCTGTTCCCTCTGCTTCTAAGTACGGATGGAAATGAGATCAGACAGCTTCCTGTTCCTGCAACCATGCTTCCTCTGACTGTGCCATGGCTTCCCACCGTGACAGACTCCATCTCTCTGGAACTGTGCGCTAAAACAGACCCCTTTCTCCTCTGAGTTGCTTTTGGTCACAGTATTTTATCACAGGGACAGGACAGTCACTCGCATCCATCGTTTCCTCACAGTGACCGCCTGGGCGTTCTTAGGAAAGGATGAGGACCAGGCTGGAGGCCAGAGGCTGGGCTTAGCATAACTTCGATGAGAAGGTGGGGCATCAAGAGATTGACAGCCATACTTTCAAATTGTCCTTCCAAGCTGTTATGAATGGATCCTGTGGAGATAGAGGAGGAGAGCAAATTATCTTAAACAGATTAGGTATTTTTTTTAATTTCTGAAAACAAAATGATTCTAAATATTGGAATATGTTATAGCAGCTTCCACATGTGCCCTTCTGAGCCTCACAAACTAAACACACTTCTAAAAATCATAGAAATGATGATAAACCTATTGGTTCATATGAGATTCTTATGGGAAGCACACGTCGGGGCTGAGACCTTCCAGGGATTTGGGCTCAAGGGGCTTGTGCTAGGACTTGAGAACATGGCATTTAACTAATTTCCCAAGTTTTAAACTGGATTGGTTTTTGTTTTGTTTTGTTTTATGTTCATTTTAGATGGTGCCTTGTTATTTAGCCCAGGATAGCCTTGAAATAAGGCTCGGCCTCCTTAGCCTACCCCAGCCTTCCACATGCTAGGATTACAGATGTGGGTCACCACATCTGGCTTTTCTGGTTGTTTATTTTTTAACAGGGATGATCCAAACACTGTCTAATCTTGGAGAATTCTTGGGGCTAGGAGTTTCACTGACAGATAAATGAGAGTAAACAACTAACAGACAATTTGGAACCATTATCAACAATGTATAAACTCAACTTCTCTATTCAACCAAAATTAGAGTATTTTAAGCAAGGTTGTTCCCTACCACATAATCCCTTTGGAGTTTAGAGGCCTATCCCAAGCAAGCGGCAGTTGCTCAAATCTGGGACACTATTTTTTTTTCCATTGCCTTTCGAGCCACATCCAAAAGCCAATCTCATTACTCCTCATCACAGTTTGCATTTGACAGAAAGCAGCGTTATCCAGAAGGATGGTGCATATTACTTAGCAGATTTAGTTCCTGCATTTTCCAAGTCAAAGAAGTAATAAAAGAAGATCTATTATATAAACACACCTGTTTATTTCAGCTTCCGACTGAAAGCAGCCCAAAGTGAGGGTGGGGGAGGAGGGGCCAATTCACAAAGACAAAGAAAGCGAGAGGCAAGACTCAGGAGGCTGCGGGAGTCAGCGTGACAGAAATCAGAGGTGAAGGGAGAGATGTCTGAACTCGGTGGCTGGTGGTTGAGAAAGCTGAACCCTGAGCCCAGTAAGGAAAGCAAAGGGACAGACTGATTCTACCTCTGAACCCTGCTTCGGGAATCAGAGGTCACAAGTGACTTTAAGGAGGAGCGTGAGCTTTAGATACAAACTCCAGGAAAGCGACTGGTTGGTTTAACCCATAAAGAGAGCACTGTTTTCATCCCCTGATGAAGGTTAATATTCAGGAGGATGCCTATATGTTTTTCTTTGGGTTTACCTTTTTATTTAGCTTCTCTACGATCGCAAATTATAGGCTCAATGTCCTTTATTTATGGCTAGAAACCAAATATGAGTGAGTACATCCCATGTTCCTCTTTTTGGGTCTGGCTTACCTCACTCAGGATAGTGTTTGCTCTTCGAGCTGATGAGGGAGGGGGACTTGATCGGGGGAGGGGGAGGAAAATGGGAGGCGGTGGCGGGGAGGAGGCAGAAATCTTTAATAAATAAATAAATAGAAAAAAAGAAAAAAAAAGGAGAGCACTGTTGTCTTGGGAACAAGATATCACTGTTGGAACACTAACCCCACCTTCCTAGATTCCTTGGCTCTGCCCTCCTATGAGAGCTGTATATGATCTCAGCTTGGCTCCTTTGATAGTGGTAAGAAGGTCATATCTGTTTCTGATGGGACCGTGAGCAGAGGACTGTCTCTGGTGGTGCTTTTGGACATAAGGTAGCATTTCCAGAAGTCATGTCCTCTGGTTTCCCTTTCTTCACCTTTCCAAAGTCATGTCACATCCCGTGCCTAACCCTTGACTGACTGAGACCATATCCAGGTCGTGGCGCTGGGTCCGCCACGTTGCATCACCTGGCTAGCGTGCTCCTGCACAAAGCTCGAGTGAGCAGAAGGCCAGAGCAGCAGAGGAGGCTAAGAGGCCGCAGAGAATGGAGTCGGGCATCCAGCAGGGCCTGCTCTGCGGCCCAGGGAGGTTAATGGTATAAGATTCAGCCACTCACTTAACATCATTTTGTATTTGGAGGGACTTTTTAGGAATGTGCTTCAGGACGGAATTTACAAAGGTCCATCAGGACATGATTTCAATTAGAATAATTCCTAAGACATTGCTTAAATCCTTTGTAACTCTCATTTCCGCACCCCCCCCCTGCGCCATCACTGCATACTAAAACATTTCAAGGCTCCACTGTGGGGATAGTGAGATTGCTTGGTGGGTAAAGGGCTTGGGGGGGGGGGAGCTGAGTTCTGGATCTAGAACCCATATAGAACCAGACCCAGTTTCCTGTGGGGTATCTGCAATGCCAGTGCTCCCACAGAAAGATTGGGGGGTGGAAACAAGAATCCTCAGAAGCTAGAAGACCAGGATCCTACACCCAACACAAGAGAAAGACTTCGTCTCAAACAAAGTGAAAGGTAAGGATTGATATCCATAGCTGCTCTCTGACCTCCACACTGGAGCCTCAACTTATATACAGAGTGAGGGGGGGGGATAACAACAATAATGGTAATAGTAACTACATGTGGAACCCCTATTTTGCCCCACCTCAATTCCACCAAAGCCTGTGATTTATGGGCACAAGGGCAGCATTGGCAATAGATGCTGGGAACGAGAATAATTAAAAGGTGTCAACGGTCGAGGAGGTGGGAATCAGTTCAAGCCCACCTGGGGCATTTAGCTACTGTGTTGCTGCATCCTCTCAGGCCCCTTCCAGCTTATAAATATTAATTTAAAGACTCCCAACAAGGAGTAAACGGATTTGGGCATAAACCTTCCTGTCAGGGGTGATTTATATGCAATAAAAGGAGAGCAGGATAGAGAAAGCCTGCTTCGCCAAGTTTATGACAGACAGTGAAAGAGCGTCATCAAAATAAAAAGGATTGCAGTGTCGGCGTGTGGGTGTCTCCCTTTTTAATAAGCAGCGGTTGGAACTGTATTGTTTGCTTTTATCAGGGCCTCACACGGCCGGGGGAAACTTCTCCTGGATTGCTCATTGAACATGTCCAGATTTATAGGCTCACGGCCTGAGCAAGAGCGAGATTATTAGGACTTAAAAGATAATAGCACCAGCAAGAAAATTAACCGGCTTTCCCTGCTTACATGGCATAAGTGCATGACGTCTGCTCTTCCTACACCTAACGCTGTAGTAAAGTGTTCAAAGTAAGATCTGCCTCAGAATCTAAGCAGGAATGACTTTGCGACAGAAAAATCTGCAGCCACACTCTCAGGTCCAATGAGGGCCTGCTTATGTGGGTCTGGAAGTGATGCCAATGAAATTGTTTTGTGGGGGCTGGGGGCAACGGCTCAGTCAGTAAAGTGCACAGGGACTGAGTGCCAATGGATGCTCAGTACGCACATAAAAATGCTGGGTGTGGTAGGGCATCGATGACCCCAGCTGTGGGGAAGCAGAGGTGAGAAAGTGACTGTCACAAAGCCCTGAAAAGTCTAAGCCGACAGGGACAAGCAAGATACAAAATAACCCATACCCGAGTATGGCCGAGTCTGGGAGAAGGAGGAGAGCAAGGTATCATGGCTGACCCTAGGCTTTTAAGTGGAAATATCTATGTTACACACCACTTAGGAATCAACAACACTAAGGTCTTAGCATTGGTGGTGTGATGGGCTGGGGACCAGATACATAAAGCTTTTCTCTTGTGTCAACATTAGAGAAAGATGTATTTATACATGAATAACTTTGTCTGTTAGAAGTAACCCACTTTGGTTCATCGGAACTTCTAGCTTTAATATAACCTACATTTTGTTAATGTTGCTGGTTTGGTTGTACAAATAAAAGCAAAATTCACTTTGTAAATTTTAAACTGAGCCTTGTGTGAGTGTGTATATGTTTCTGTATGTGTTTTGGTATGTGTTTATAAGGGCAAGCGCACTTGGAGGCCAGAAACACCAGTTGCAAGTAATTGCGAATCTCCCGGTGTGGGTGCTGAGAGCCAGACTCAAGTCCTCTGTAACACTCATATGTGCTCTTAACTGCTGAGCCATCTCTACCCCTGAGAATTTCGCTCCTGCTTCCCACGGTCTCGTAATCTGACTGCAGTTCTGTTGTGGGAACTTATGGTAAACTGGACACAAGATGGTCAGACCTTTGGGAGTTACTGCCTTCCCGTGATTTACTATCCGTCGCACAAGCTGGCATTCATGCCTAAGGATGTGAGGGACACTGGGCAGTTCTCACTTGTTCTCCGCTACAGTGAACACCTCGTTCAGACTCCTCGCCAGGAAGGGTGAAGGCACACAGCTGAGTGTTCACCTATCTACATTCCAGACATTATGGAATTGTCCCTTTTCGACCATTAAAGGGACAAGTAAGGGGGCCTAGGAAGGATTTATATAAAAAGCGCTAGGTCTGATGGAGTCCGTTGTAAAACACACGGAGGCGTCACCAAAGTTCCACCTGGAGATCACACCACAATTCAAAACGAATGGGGATGGTTGTGCGGCAGGAAGCCGGGAACGAAGCGAAGCGAAGCCCTGCTCGAAGGGAACAGTATGGTTGGGATGGATGTGCGGCAGGAAGCCGGGGATGAAGGGACGCCGGCTCGAAGGGAACAGTATGGTTGAACAAAGCTTTGACGGTGGAATTAACATGAAACAAAGGCCCTCTGAGGAAGATCAGTCTGCAAAGAAATGAGGAATGCATAAAACTTCGTTTAATTTATGGGATTTATATGCTGCTGACCAGTAAGTGTAAAGTCTCATTCCCCTGGCCCTCACTATCACTCATGTATCTCTTGTCAGTAACTGGGATGCTCTCGGAACATAACAGCTACGGTAATATTTCTGTTCCCACTGCAACTTTACTGCACCCATGAAACCCGGTAATCTTTAAATCCCCTCACTGTTAACATCTGCTGAGACGTTATTGGTCCCAGCATAGCCAAGCTGCTCAGAAATTACAGTTAGCAGAGTAGTTATTGCTAAGGGTGTAATTCTGGGCGCAACCGTGTCTGAAAGGGGCTTTAACTCGCCCGGTTATTGTGTTTCTTTTAGGTTTTTTTTCCTTCTTTCATATCTGTTAGTATCACATGCTCATTGGCTTGAGGGAGTGAGATGGATGGATGGATGGATGGATGGATGGATGGATGGATGGACACACACAGTTTGACCTTGCTCAACAAACACTGTTTTACATACTGGAAATTTCTACTTCGTCCCTCCAATTACCTCTTTTCCTACAACATTTACATTTCTTTTTTAAAGATTTATTTTTTTATTTTTTATTATGTATAGGTGTGTGTATCTGACTGTGTAAGTAGGGATGAATGCAAGTGCCTTCAGAAGTCAGAAACATCAGATGCCCTAGTGTACCTGGAGTTATGGCAGTTGTGAGCCATCTGATGGAGGCCCTGGGAACTAAACTTAGGTCCAGCCCCTAGAGCCTTTTTAATGGAAGGAGGTACCATAACAAAAATACGATTGTGAGCATTTAGCAATTTGAGCTAGGAAATCCAGCAATTTTTTATAAATTCAAGACATATTATTACCCTTTTAAAATAGTTGGATTATTTTGTACACTAAGAGGGCACACACTGGGCATGAGGGCACACACAGTTGTCCCTGCACTTGAGGAACCCAGACAGGATCAGGAGTTGGGAGCCAGCCTGGACTACATAGTTCCAGATCAACAAGGAAGAACAAAGAGCCATCTGCCAGACAGAGGAAGAGGCATGGAAGAGCATTCCAGAAAGGAGCCACATACCCTGCTTACACTTGCAGCTTGTTCTGCTTTTGTTGAGTCTGATGTGTAACAATCGGAAAGAAGTATGAGCAATTCAAAGTGTATGGGGTTTCTCTTTAAGCACTTAATGAGTTCTAAGCAGGCATTCGTTTGAGAATTCTGAAGAGGGCTTTGTGAACTTCAGTGTTGAGAAGAGATCTGGTTAATGTACTGAAGAGAACTGGTGAAGAGGAAGAAGGCGGCCATGTGTCTGCTATCATCTGTCATCTATCTATCTATCTATCTATCTATCTATCTATCTATCTATCTATCTATCATCTATCTTCTGTTTATCATATATATATATATATATATATATATATATATATATATATATATATACAAAATCTATCTATCATCTTAAGTATATTGTAGGTTCTTTGCCAGCATAAATCACATGCTTTCCTATCTACCCTTCATGTTATGCACTGATGTGTGTGTGTGTGCGTGTGTGTGTGTGAATAGCACATAATTCTTAATCTTACTGTTTAAGTTTGGTGAACTTTGAGTCTGAGAGTTAGTAATTAGAAATTCATGACCTTGTTTTATTTACTGGGAAAATCCAGAAAATTCCACTATCCAGCACCTGAAATTTGCTTCCTTCACACAAAAGCAGGTCACCATGACAAATTCTGAAGGTGTTATGGAGTGTGTTTAGATATTTTACTTACTAGGTTCACAGATAATCATTTTTTATGTGTGCCATTAGCAAACCCTAGAAATTAATCTAGTTCTACATGGGAGTGTCTGGAGGTTAGCTGCCCTGGGACTATCTTGAATTATTTCCACCAATATGATGAGACACGATCACCACCCATGACACAGACACAAGACAGAGGTTGGTGAGTGTCTTTGTCAGACCAGTTTGGGTTTAGATTCAGCTGCACACTTTTGACATAAAGAAATCGCCCTGCCTAAATTACCTTCACTTCAGTCTTTCCCTAAGATTATCACGGTAGGGATTTTGCTTACTAATTTCTGTCAGTACACTAGTTTAACATAGAATTCTCTGACAAAATATAGTCTGTAAAATTCTTCAGGAATTAATAGAGATGATTTTAGAATCTCTTACTAAATTTATTTATTAGAGGGCTTGTGTGGAGGTCATAGGGCAACTGACTGAAGTCATCTCTACCAAATCTCCTTCTACCATTAGAACTTCATACTCAGATCATTAGGTTTGAAGGGCGGTACCTTTACCTGCTGAGCCATCTAAATGACTCTAAAATACTTTTTAAAAGTCAATGTCAAGAGAAAATTTCCTTTTTAACCGATTTTCATCTATATACTTTACAGACACAATGATTTGTTTAATCTTCCCATCAGTCTTAGGTGGTTTGCCCCGCCAGTTAGAAGGGCCGAGGTCCTATGCAGACCTGTCCTTCCAGGAACGTGCGCTATCACCCACTGATTCCAGGGCCAGCTTTGCTGCATGAAGTGGCTCCGTAAGGGCTGCCCTCCCCTACAGCACATCACTCCCTGAGAGAGAGAGAGAGAAAAGAACAAAGCAGATTGTCCCTGGGATATGCAGGAGTCATGAGAGGTGTCTGTGGGCAAACCCCACCCACATCATGGAACCCTGAAGAACCATATGAAGCAGAGCAGAACCTTCCCATATTGTCTGCTCATAACTTTATCAGCTCCGACTTTTAAGTCCCAACATTCACCATTTCTCGGGCAAACATGAGATAAAAATAATAAAACATGAGATAAATAAAAAATAAAATTCTTTTTAGCCCTCAGTTCCCTCTCCCTCTTCAACTCAGTTTTTTTTTTTCAGACAAGGGCTTGGCTAAAGCTTTGAAAATACCTTTCTAAGGATCCTCTCCTGCCTCGCTTCTCAGTTTGTTGCTCTTCTTGGCTGCTTGCTGGGGATATTCATTTCTCTAGCTACACATTCATTTAAATGTTTCACAAACAGTAGAGGTGAGCCATCTAATAAATTTGTTCCAATTGTCTTTTATATTCCAGCTGTGAATGTCTTAGGATGTATGTTTAGGGCTGAGAAAGGCATTTTTCAAAAAAAACATATTTGGAGAAGCTTCATTAAAATTGAGTGGGAAGTTAAAAAGCTGTCCTGTATTCGTGCTAAAAATCACTCTGGGGCGTGGTTTAGGGGCTGATTAATACATACAGTGAATTGGCTGCATGCATCAAGTTTTAATTCTAAAGCAAATGTTCATGAAGTACCACAATGTGCCCCACCAGACCTAGTGCTACAATTTATGTCATGATAGCCTCAATGACACCTGAATTACA
Organism: Microtus pennsylvanicus; assembly: GCF_037038515.1. Lineage (NCBI taxonomy): Eukaryota > Metazoa > Chordata > Mammalia > Rodentia > Cricetidae > Microtus > Microtus pennsylvanicus. The sequence continues at coordinate 105,640,085 of NC_134588.1, read as the reverse complement.
TTAGACACACCTCAGCTGACTTTTGCAAAAGTTTATCAGATATCACATTTGTGGATGACATAAATCAAATTCCATAATCAAAATCTATCTTTTTCATATATAGTCATGCAAACTGGCTCAAGTTCAGATGGCTCAGCAGTTAAGGAGTGCTTGCTATTCTTACAGAGGACCAGAGTTTGATTTCCAGTACATACACTGTGACTCACAACTGCAAGTAACTATAACACTAGTAGATATGATGCACTCTTCTGGCATCCATGTGCACTGTGCACATACACATATACACATTTACACACAGATACACAGCAACACATAAATAAGATAAATTATAAACAAACAAAAAATTCCCGTGATGTGGGATTCCCCTCTGTATGCTGTGAATACCATTGGCTAATAAAGAAACTGTCTTGAGCCTGCACAGGGAATAGAGGAAGGTGGGAAAAACTAAACTGAATGCTGGGAGAAAGAAAGAGGAGTTAGAGAGAAGCCATGGAGCCACTGCCGGAGACAGACATGCTGAAACTTTGCTGGTAAGCCACAGCCATGTGGCAATACAGCAATTAATAGAAATAGGTTAAATTAATATGTAAGAGTCATCCACTAAGAAGCTAGAGCTAATGGGCCAAACAGTGATTTAATTAATATGGTTTTTGTATGATTATTTTGGGGATAAGCAGCTGGGAACCAACAAGCAGCCTCTCACAACATTCCTGAAGCATGTATTGTATAATGCCTTGTTTATAAGTTCTAAATGATCAAATTGAATACAAAACCACTGAAGGCAATTCCCTCTATCAATTTTAAAGAGATGACTTTTAAATGTGTGACTCTAAACTCTATGAAAAATATTTGGAGAACTCCTGAGGAAAAGACTGACCAATCTAGTGATGTGAGATGCCCTACATTATATGTGTTGCATTTATTGGTTGGTGAATAAAGCTGTTTCAGCCAATGGCTTAGGAGAGTAAAACCAGGCAGGAAATCCAAACAGAGATATATAGAGAGAGTAAGCAGAGTCAAAGAGATGCCATGTAGCTGCCAAAGAAGACAGATTCTGGAATCTTGCCCAGTAAGCAACAGCCTCGTGGTAATACACAGATTAAAAGAAATGAGTTAATTTAAGATATCAGAGCTAGCTATAAATATACCTAAGCTATTGACCAAGCAGTATTCTAATTAATATAGTTTCTAAGTGAGTATTCTGGCCTAGGTGGCTGGGAAACAAAAGAGCAGTCTCTGCTCACAAATGGTGCCTACCATCTGGGGCATGGATCCACATAAGACCTAAAAATTTTAGAAAAAAAAAGAGAGGGCTTCTAGACTCACAAAAATGGGAGCAAGGTACAATGTCTTGGGAGCCACATGTTTTTTTTTTTCCAGATAGGCTCTGTTTACTGCTAGCAAATAGAGGTGCAGTTCCTTTAAGAGAAGGTTTTCTGACTCAGCATTAGCAGCAAAAACTGCACAGTTCCTTTAAGATCCAGCTTCCTGGTTCATGCTAGTCCTGTTACTGAGCACTTAAATGAGGTCTGTGAGCAGCTTGTAACAAATTGTTTAATGGCAACATAGATCTGCTGTGTCCCTGGAGCTGGGATGATGAGCATGACCCACAGAGACAGTACACATTCCTCTACCATAGTGGATTGGGTGGAGCAAATGGGTAGGGCTGCAGAGTTGGTCCTAGCCACACCCACTCATAATTAAAAAAATGTTCCTGGTCAGAAAATGATTACAGATACACAATAAAGATAGATTCAGACAAAAATAAAGCTCTTAAAGGGTCACAGTGTATTTGAAAAATGTACATAAACTTAGGGGAGAGAGAATAAAAAGAGTATAGACAGTTATAAAAGACAGACTATCACAGATTAAAGGAGTAAAAATAATAAAATAAATATTAAAAAATAAAGTAAAAATTAAGCCCCCTAGAGATGGAAAATATACAGAGTCTGAATTATGTGTATTATTATGTTTTCTTTGAATGTTTTGACTGTGAATGTGCTAAGTACAGAGAGACATTTCATTGTATGGGCTGCTAAGCTAAACCAACATATATATTTTAAAGGTATCTTGACTTCAAAATTTGACTCCAAGTTTATGTTGCTTTGGAAAAAAGGTTCTGCTTTCATTTCCACAGAAGATGAAATGCTGTGGATTCCTTCCATGATAATGCGGTTTGATGGAACAAGACACCCTGAAAAGTCTCCATGAACCCTAAAAATACTTCACCCAAAACCAACAGGAAGAAGTTTGGAGAAAACAATGAACAAATTTTTAAAATAATTGTTTATAAATATTTGTTTTCATATAAAGGGAGATATGACATAGAGATGAATACTTTGCATTGGTATGGATTTTGGTCTATCGATACAGATTTAAAGTTGATTTTGTTACATTGTGCATGTATTTCTTCTCATTTAAGTTACTGTGTTTGTGCAGCTCATTTAGAAATATAATGCATAAGAAATACAGATTAATAGAAAATCATTTATAATGTAGTCATGTTAGGTTTTCTAGATATGCAGAGATATATTTCAGATGGATAGCCATTCTTCAAACCTTTCAAAGACCTACAGGCATTTAATAGGTTTTGAGAACTTAGACTTTTCTTGACAGTGAGGCATGTCTGCTTCTGGCAGCACCAATTATTTCAGAGAGGTTGATGGGCATTGAAGAAACTCATTATAGAATCTGCCTTCAATGTGACAAGGCTAGCTTGTTGGGAAAGAAACTGTTCTTGCCTGGACTGCTTGATGGTATGCTGTATGAACTGGACATACAGGACTGACAGAAAAGTGACTGCTGAACTTTCCAAAAGATGGGATGGTCCTTTAAGGTTCCTGTTTCATGAAAGAGTCTGCCAGACATTTTGCATGATAGAGAAGAAAGTGTCTGACAAACTGCCAATATAGGTGAAACAATGTTTCAGATTTCCTGTTTCATGGAAAAGTCTGCCAGATATTATGGGTCTGTAGGCTGAAGATGGGTGCCCCAACATTACAAAGCACTTTGGTTGAATGTGCAAGCAGCAAGATGTCTCTGTTAATTCTAGAGTTTTGGAAGTTGCTTATAATGCACTTTCTGTTTACTTAGGTAATAGTATATCCTTCTGGAGTCTTTAATGGGTTTGAAGACTAGACAGTTATAATTATAGCTTTCCTTAGTTATAGTAAAAGATAAATTTGATATAAAACTTTAGATACAAATAGACTATTGTAATTATAATTCTTGCTTGATAACTGTTTTGTATATGTAATTTTACAGTGTTAATGTTAAAATCTTCCGTTTTAATTAGACAGAAAAGGGGGAGATAATGTGGGATGCCCTTCTGTATATGTGTTGCTTTTATTGGTAGATGAATATTTTGGCCAATGGCTTAGCAGAGGAAATTCAGGCAGGAAATCCAAACAGAGATATATAGAGTGGCAGCGTCAAGGAGATGCCACATAGCTGCCGAACGAGAAGGACCCAGAAACTTTCCAGTAAGCACAGCCTCATGACAAGACACAGATTAATAGAAATAGGTTAATTAAAGATGTAAGAGCTAGCTAGAAATATGCCTGAGTCATTGACTGAACAGTGTTGTAATTAATATAGTTTCTGTGTGATTATTCGGGCTTGGGCGGCTGGGAAATGAAAGAGCAGTCTCCTTTTATAGCCCAGCAGCACAGGAGATACTCAGACTGTGGGGTCACCTGGAAGCTGTGGAGAAAGCATCAGGGCTGCATCATGAGTTATCCCCCTGTTGGGGTGAGTTTTTCAGTGATGTAGCTGTTGCTCTATGTCATTCCTGCTCCTGTACATAACCCCTCCCATACACCCCTATTGAACCCAGTAAACATTCATTAGTTTGCCCAATTGAGCTTTGGTGCAACCCTTATTTCCATCTGTTGGTGATCTCTTTCTGGGGTGAGTCAACATGTGTTGTGTCTCCCCAGGGAAGGTTTGCCACACTCAACAACGAATGACTGAGGATTAAATGTTGTATCAGTAAAGTCTTGTCTTCCTCTGTCATTTAATTTCTGCTCATGGCACATACATACTGTGGCCAACCGAGAACAGGAAGAGAAGTGAGATCTGACCATGTCCTTGGGAATTTAGAATCCCACTGCTAAGAAGATAAAATGGGTTCTGATATTTTTAATTTTTTATTAATGAATGTGTCTCGGTTGTCAACTTGTTTGGATCTGGAATGGACTAAGAGATGTGCCTATGGGTGGGTCTGTGGTAGGATGTCCATGAAGAATTAACTGAAGGGGTGAGGATCACCCTCAGAGTAGGCAGCACCCAGAGGCTGTAGCCTAGATCAAAGAGTTCCGAGGGGAAAGCCCAGCTGCCTGTCTTCATTCCTTCTCTATTGTTACTGTTGGGGTCGTTCATCATTATATCAAAACCCAGATTCTTTGGTTTTCCAGTGTGGACTGAAGACTAATGGCTCTCCAGAAATCCTCCAGGCCTTCAGCATCAAATTGGGATGTTGAGATACCCAGCCACATGGACAAAGCAGATAATGGATTCTCTCATGGATGGCAATGAAATGAATCTCCTTTGTAATACGCATTCTATTGTTTCTGTCCCTCCAGAGAACCCTAGTAACTCAAAGAAGATGATGGGTGGAGGTTGTGAATAACTGCCCTCCTCACTCTGGTCAGTTTGGGAAGTGATGGCTGTAGAGTTCTGGCCTTCTCTAGACAGCAAGCTCCAGGTGGGTCTCAGCAAGCAGCTGATTTGTGACAAGATGCAAGTAGCACAGCACAAACCACACTTCCCTCTGTCTGTTCAGACTTGAATATCAGCCTCTCTCCTAGCCTAGAAACATCACCCTGCCTTCTAGTCTGTGTTTTCCACCACCTCCCATTGGTAGGTGCTTGTGGAAGTTTCATTTCCAGCACAGACATCTCCCTCAGTCTCCACATCCAGATGTTGCCCTTGGAGACCCCACCGATATCTCTAATTTGATATTCCTGAAGGCAAGTTCAGTTTAAGGCACCACACTGACTCAACATCTTCTCCTCTCAGGATATGGGTATGAGGGGTGACTACTATGGGCATAAGGTTTCCTTTAGAGGTGAAGATAATGCTTGGGACGCATGGCTTTGTGCCAATGGTTTGCAAAATAAAAAATGGCAGCCCAAATTTTTGAGTATTCTAAAAGCTCCCAAATGGCACAACTTATAGGAAGAGGTGTTGAGTATTGTGTGTGTATGTGATATTTTTCTAGCTTGAATAAAGAAACAAACACACCACTAGCCCCCATCCTTCTATCAATGTGCCCTCTTAGGAGGAGAGGAGGCAACACTTAGAACCCCTCCCCCCAGGAATCTTGAACAGGTTCTAAATCTAGTGTTTTCTTCTCCTAGGGAACCCAGTTCTTCAGCTGGTAAAGGGCAAGTGTAGCAACCATAACTGATGACAATGTAACACAAATCATCTTCACTCACGTGGGATTCACTTCGTTTGTATTTGACTTCTCAAAGTGAGTCATTAAGTGAAATTGCCTTTGGACAAACACAGACTTTCAAACAACATTTAATAATCATGCAAAATCAAGACAAAAATAACATAGAGATAAAATACTGGGCCTAATGACAATTTCTGTCAGTGAAGATGGAGTTTAAAAAGGAGAATGTATCCCTGATAATCAGTTATTAAGAAGTTGATTCTATTGAAGTGTAGTTTCTGTATACTGTAATGGGTTGACTGTCCCCCATGGACTAATGTGTTGATTACTCAGCCCCCAGCTTGTGTGATTCTTTAAATGCAATCGAGCCTTTAGGAGAGGGAACCTGACTGGCAAAAGTAGGTAACTCTGGACAAGTCATGTGGTTGAGACATAGAAGTTATACTCACGCTTGAGCCTGAACTGTTCTTTCTGTTTCCTGGTCTGCCTAGATGTGAACAGAAACCTACACAATCTTATGGCATGGGCAGGACTCCTCCTGCTACTATGATGCATTAGCCAGGTTCAGAGCTTACAGAATGAATCTCTTTCTGTTTGTATGTACACACACACACACACAAGATTGATTAGAATGCCTGACAGACTATGGTCCAGCTAGTCCGACAATGAATGCCTATGAAGATCCAAGAATCCAGTAACTGTTCGGTCCACAAGGCTGGAAGTCTCAGCTTGTTGTCAGTATAATGCCAGCATCCTGAAGAAGCAGGCTCTAATGCCAGTGAAGGAATGGACTCGCTAGTGAGAGCAAGCAGGCAAAGAGAGCAAAGCCCCTTCCTTCCGTGCCCTTTATAGAGACTTCCAACAGAAGGCCTGGTCTAGATTAAAGGTGGATCTTCCCACTTCAAAATTCTGGATTCAAAGTAGGTCTTTTCACTTCAAATTATTTAATGCAGAAAAAAAAATCTCTCACGTGTGTGGCCAGTTGTTTGAATTTTAGTTAATTCTGGATATAGTCAAATTGACAACCAATAATCACATCTGCCTTCCCTGCGTGATGGGTTGAAATCTCTCTGAAATCATGAGCCAAACACACCTTTCTCATTCTCCGTTGCTTCTGTCAGTATTTTGGTCACAGAGACATAGAAAGAACTAACAGAGTTCCTCATGGCCTTAGTTAGTTTTGTTGCTGTCATAAACCATCAAGAGCAAAGGAAATTCAGGGAAGAAAGGGTTTATTCTGTCTCATGGCTCCACAGCAACAGGAGCCCATGGTGGCATGGAAGATATCAGCAAGGGGCAGGAACAGGAAGCTGGGGATCACATCTTTAATCACAAGCAGAAAGCTGTTTCCCTAAAACTGGACATTGCACAAGGCTTTAAACCTCAAAGTCCACCCCAGGGACATACTTCCTCGGGTGAGGTGCCGTGTCCTAAAAGTTCCATCACCTCCCCAAACAGCACCATCAATTGGTGAGGTGCCGTGTCCTAAAAGTTCCACCACCTCCCCAAACAGCACCATCAATTGGTGAGGTGCTGTGTCCTAAAAGTTCCATCACCTCCCCAAACAGCACCATCAATTGGTAAGGTGCTGTGTCCTATAAGTTCCATCACCTCCCCAAACAGCACCATCAACTGAGGACCATCACCTCCCCAAACAGCACCATCAACTGAGGGCCGAGTGTTCACGTACACGAGCCCGTGGGGAGCATTTCTTCTTCAAAACACCACACCATTTAATTTTCTCAGGAAACCTGATGTTTCTTTATGCATTTTTCCGAAAATCAAGATTTTGTGTGGGATGAAAAAATATATATATTCCTTTTGAAGGCTGTTAAACCTTTACCAACTCACTGAGTAAAAAATCCCAGGTGAAGAAGAGCTGACCAAGTCACTGAGTAAAAGATCCCAGGTGAAGAAGAGCTGACCAAGTCACTGAGTAAAAGGTCCCAGATGAAGAAGAGCTGACCAACTCACTGACTGAGTAAAAGGTCCCCAGGTGAAGAAGAGCTGGCCATTATCATGTTCCATGTCTTTTATTGTAAGTCTTTTTTGATGTCAATGGATCCTCAATAATTTATTCATTCACTCAAAAGATATTGATTTTGAATACTCTCCTACTATGTGCCAAATAATGCCTATGTATTAAAATTGAAAAGGCCAGGAGTTGGGGGACTAGGGGTGTAACTGGAGGGGTCGAGTGCTTCTCTAGGATACATGAAGCCCAGGGTTTGACCCCCCCCAATGCCACATCAACCAGGTGTGCTGGTGTACAACTGTGAATTCAGCACTCAGACGATGAAGGTAGGGGAAGCTCAGAGGTTAAGAGATAGCCTCTGCTACACGGGCAGGCCAAGGCCAGCCTAGACTACAGCAGACCCTGTCTCAAAACACAGAAAGAAAGAAGGAAGGATAGAGGGGAGGAAAAAAGCAAAAGAGAAAAGAGGAAAGTGTGAAGAAATGGACAGAGAAACTCCCTGCTCTTGGATACCCAGCCTGGTGCATGAGGCCCGTTGCCTTCCAGTAGCTGGGATCTGCTTGACTCCTGCCTCTCTGTGGCTTCACCTTCACAGCTAGGCAAAATGGCTGTTCTTCTCAAGAATCTTGCCTGGTTCGATGTTAAGTTGGAGAAAACATAAGGAGTCGGGACAAGTTTTTTGGGGTAGCAGATGAGGCACCTCCTCTTTGCCCCAGAAGGTGGGGCCTTACCTTCCTCCCCTTACAGAACTGCCCTGCTCATTCCCTTGCTGCCCACATTTTCCTGCTCCTCACCTCAGCAGAGCCAAGCCACCTTCCTGCTGCATGTCCTCTGACCTGGTAAGTCTGTCTCCTAGAACTTTCCAGGTAACCTCCCCATCTCTCTAGCTGGAGGGTATGCAGGCCAGATCATTCTGATATTGTAACGAATACAGAGTACCCCAGGCCACTCCAGAAGGACATGGAATCACACTTTTTGTGGGCCAGGCCAGTACTGTCAATAGGTAATTGTTACTTCACCTTGGCAGGGATATGAGGTGCCCAGTGCTGCTTTCCTGGTCACCTCTGACTGTCCCCAAGTGCCACAGTCCTTAGGCTGGTACCGTGTTATCCCATCAGAGCGATGCAGAGAAGCAAAAATGCACAAGAGACAGAAAGAACCTGCGACAAAGCTAAAGACCACTCGCCTCTCCGCAGCGTCTTGACTCTCCCTGCCTGGGCTGCCAGGTGGAGGTTGTGATTAATGAAGAGACGTCAGAGCAAGAATTCTTCCAGCCACGATGAATGGCGGTGGATTTCTGTGAGGAGTATTCGAGGCTGAACGGGAGGATAGCCGGAGAAAAGAAGACTGTCATGGCTGCAAGCCATGGCTGGGCCGCTATTGACTGTCACCCGTCCCACCTGCATCCCTCAGCACCCACACCCTCCAGCCCTCCAGTGGAGCCGCAAGCCACCTCCCCTGTTATAAATAGCAGCACAGATGTTGACAGCAAAATGCTCCCTTAATTACCATACAAACTGCTCTACTTGAGTGAACCGCTTAAAGCAGCCTCCAAAGGAAGCTCACTCAAGCAATTCCGCAGATTACAGCTAATGAACAATATTTCCTCGCACCTATTTAGTGCTCATTAAAATGTAAAAGCCTTTCACTTCAAACAGACGCACAATAAATAATTCCGCTCTCCCTTTCTGTCTCAGAGCAGCTTGGGTAGGAACAGGAAAGAGAGGGCGCTGGCGGAGCAGGGCTGGGCTGGGATGGGGGAAGACAACCTAGCAGAGAAGGGAGAACAGAGCAAGGAGCTTCAATAAATAGCTGGGGGCTGCTTAGCATTTCCCAAGTCGACCCCTTGCCTGCTAGGATGGGTTTAGAATTCAACATGGATTCTGCACCCAGACACAGACAGCCCACCTCTAGGGCAGGCAGCCAGCCAATCATGAGTGAGGTAGGCCAGCAGAGAAAAGCTACCTGAGCAACATTCAACATCCAGAAGCAGACTGGAGCAGACTCAAGATAGGCTGGGAGTAGGAAACCCAATACAATATTATATGTTCTTAGTACTGCCCCGTGTTTATTTTTATTTTTATTATCTATCTATCTATCTATCTATCTATCTATCTATCTATCATCTATCTATCTATCATCTATCTGTCTGTCTATCTATCTATCTAATCTATCTATCATCTATCATCTATCTGTCTATCTATCTATCTATCATCCATCTATCTATCTATCTATCATCTATCTATCTATCTATCTATCTATCTATCTATCTATTGGTTGGAGGTTAGAAGACAAATCTCCAAAGACTATACTTTTAGGGATCATTTCTATAGTTTAAGATGCAAATCAGGTAAACCTTGAGTTGTTGCTTGCTGCAGGAGGAAACACTTGGAAGGCAGGAAATGTGTTTCTGTTCTAGCAAGGCCCTGGGTCTCCCCCAAGGCACTTTGATTATGCGGATTCCTGTAGGTGAGGTGAGCTGGGAGGAGGTTGGGGGGAAAGAGGGAGGATATATTTCACTTGGTGAATTCCCGATCAAAACTGCTGCTGAGCTAACTTTCTTTTCGGAACAACAGGCAGATCATGAACTCTAAAGAGCTCTGGCTTTCTAAGTGTGCTGGATAATCTTCAGGTTCAGCTGGATTGGATTTCCAATCAGCATGTCCACACACCTGTGGGGATGTCTGTGAAGGTGTTACAAGTGAGGTTTTGATGGAGGAGGAAAGAGCCGCTCGAACATTAGGTGTTATCTTTTTCTGGGCTGCGGTCCTGGACTGGGCGAAAGCAGAAAGCATGCTAAGCGCCAAGGTTTGTAGTTCAGCTTTCTGACTGTGGACACGATGTGAGAGCTGCCTCATGTGCCTTCCACCAGGACTTCCCAGTTTTGCTGGATTTAGCCTCCCTCACCCTGAGTCAGAATAAGCAAGCCCTCCTTCCTGAAACTGTCTTTGTCAGACATTTTGCGACAGCAAAGGGGGAAGTAATTACTCTACCAGAGAAAACGGTGTGCCATTTCATGCTTTATTACTTTATTTGTTTATGAGTGGGGCGTGGGGTACCTGTGTAGGCTTGTAGAGGTCAGAGGATAACTTGGAATCAGTCTTTGCCTTTCGCCATGTGGGTCCCAGGAATTGAACTTACGGCTTCAGGCTTGGCAGCTTGGTTCCCTTTGGATGTTCGAATTCAGCATAAGAACACATTTAAAGAACAACATGTGATCAAAATTGCCAGGTTTTGTTGTAGCTTGCCTGCACTGACCACACTAGGACTGAGCGCCCAGCCAGGGTAACGGGATTGAAGTAAAAGTGGTCCCTCAAGGAGCTGACACACAGTTAATAAAACTGCGATGCTGCAATATGATCAACGCTGCCAGGAAGTAGATTATAAGGGCAGAAGAAGCTGAGCCAGGTAGAGCTGCCATTACCTTGCATCCATGTACAGGAGCTTCTCAGAGACGTGTTGCTTCTTTGTCTGCTCCCATTCACAGCTAAGTAGTGATCAGGGAGTGGCAGGCAGGAGTCTGGGCAAGGAAAACACAAGCAGACACTGTTTCTCATGAATACGGCGCTGCTAAAGACGAAATCATTCTGGACTTGGCTTTCAACTAAGGTCACTTGAAAACGGTCCTCAACACCCATCTCATTTGCTTTTTTATGCCTGCCAATTTAGTGTTGTATTCAGAGTGATTAATTAGTTTGTACTGGAGGTTTATTAGGTAATCTTTCTGTCAATCAAAAATCACCTGGGTTTCAGGCCAGAATAGAGAGCACCCAGGAATTTTTATAAGAATTTACCTCATTATTTTATTGACAATAAGCACAATGTTAAAACTTGAGAGTGTAGAGCTAATTGACATATTGCTCAAGTTGATCCGAATTATTTGGCTCTCCTGAATATTTATGGTTTCTATTCCATTAGGGCCAACTCATTTCTAAAATATAAAACAATCCTTCTAATTTCTTTAGATTACATAGTGCTTACATTTTCCTTCTCATTCAAGACCCAGGAAAATAGGAGGCACGTTGTAACAGAGTAAAATATTGCCTAAAGCTATGCGATGCCATCAATAAGGTGAATCAAGGATTCCCAACACTCATAAGAACCTAAGGTAATTGATGGTGGAAAGTCCGAGGCTAGCCCAGGCCACACCATCAGCCTTTGTGCTGAAAACCAATAAAATAAAACAAAATGTATTTTTTTAAAAAAGAAAGAATGCATTCGCTTTGTGCTATTTTAGGAAACGGGCCACAACCAGAGTGAATTCCCTGTACAACAGCTTACTGCATGCAAACCCTTCTTCACGTGTGTGAGTGTGTGCAGACAGTGTATACTGACTGCAGCTTGCCATACTGTGAATGCGTCTTTGTGCTCCTTGCAAGTGCACATACTGAGTCAGGCATAATCCCAGTACTCAGAAGCCTGATGCAGGAGGATCACTACAAGTTCAAAACTCTCATGGGCTACAGAGTTCCAAGGCAGCATAGCCTACAGAATGAGACTGTCTCAAACAAAAACAAACCAAGGAATCGTCTGCGGTAAATACCTTTACTTGTCTGTTGATACAAGCGTAATTATGTAGGAGTAGCACGTGCCGTAGGCAGTGAACACAAGAACATTATTCTTTAGTGGGTTTTTTCGCCGTTACATTTCTACCCTACACATCTCAGAAACTAGATTTCTTCCTCTCAGCGGGAATACAGATATGGAAAAAGACAGGCACGTAGAAGGATCTCGGCAGCTGTGGCTGTTTCATTGGAAAAGGATTTTAAAATTAAATTATGAACTGTAGTGACATTTGGATTGCAGTTTTCATAGGAATATGAAAATTCCTTAATTCCAAAATGCTAACATGATTGTTCCACAGTTACCCTTGGTTTCGCCTTGCTCTTTGAGTGAATGTGGGCGTCTTGTGGGCTTGATTGAGCAGCCCACCTCAAGTGCTCCTCGGAATATCTCCTCAGAGGGGCTGAAGAAAACTGCCAGAAAACAACTTGGCAAAGACACCTACAAATGGGGATGGGAGACACAAAACTGTGTAAACATTTCGCAGAGCAGTCAGGATTCTGCCCTTTCTGAAGTACACACTTTGATGAGTAAAGAGGGGCAGTGGGCAGTGTTCCGGGAGAGGCTGTTGGAAAGGATGCAAAGTGTGTTTTTCAACAGTCTAGGTGAAGGTCAACAAATCGTGAGCCACACCATGCAAGGAACTCTGGGGCATCCTCTACATTACCCCTCAATCCCTCCCAGATGCATACAAGAGAGCATCCTTCATTGATTTACAAAGACCCATATAAATATAGATATGTCTTGATTGGGGAATTGCAAACTCAATCTCAGGCAGGCTTTGTGATCAACCTGGAATGGATCAGGAGAGAGAGGGGAGGGACTGTCATAGATGCCGTGGCTCTGGGGGAAACCTGCCAGAGAGTACTCTGAAAGTCGGCCTGCCTGAAAAATAAAAAAAAAAGGGGGGGGAGCACACCATATTGTGTCCAAAGTATGTTTTCCCTTAAATAACAGCACTTTAACTGAATATTTCTTCCATTCACTCTCCTTTCTTTTTTTCAGAAGACCTGACTGGAGCGATTTAGAGTTATGGTTTTATGTGTGTGATATGAAAGGTGCTGTCTTGGCACCTTGAAGGAAGAGAAACAAAAATTGAGCAGGCTATCTTGCTTGTCTCATTTGCCAGGCCCCATCATCACAAAGTAAACGAGTTGTTTAGCCGCCAGCTTTCTGGAGGATTGTAATCAGCGTGCTTGGTCCACAGGCAGCAGGGTGCAGGCTGCCCGCATCCCCCCTCTGGTAGATGGATGATGCTGGTGGCGAGTGGACACACGCATCCTGCCTGAATATGAACAACAGATTTGTCAGTGTGTGACAGGCTGACAGCCCAGCTCCCAGCTGCTTGTCCACTGCTGTTACATCAGCACCTTGTCTGAGTGCTCAGCAAAGGGGCAGCCTGCTTCCTCCATTCATCGGAGGCAGGTTGCTTAAAAAAAAAAAAAGGAAGGAAAACCTAGCTCTGACTTTAGGCTATAGTGCCAGAACACATTGAAAAGAGACAATGTAAACATCTTTATACACCTCTAGCAACATATCATAGGCCTTCGAAGTTCCACCCTACAGGTTAGGTTTCATAACCAAGAAGGTGACTCAAAGTAAGTCTGACGCTGGTTAAACAGCATCATCTCACTTCAGTAAGGGTCTTGGCAGGACGTGTGTATGAAGGAGGGTCCACACTTGGCTTTGTCATGTGGCTGGAGTGAAGTTTGCTCTGTGTTCTCTGAAGACAGTGTTATATGGAAGACAGTTTAAAGTGTGCCAGGGAAAACATAACAAAGCATAGAAAGCTTCATGTTGACCACTCAAGCGCCCCATTTTCACTAGTTGGGTGATGGCTGACAATCACTATGGAAACATTTCTGATACAAAAATTGCAGAAATATGTTGATCTGAATTTAGTAGAATCATGACAGATACTATTAAATATCCCAAACTTTTATTGTAGTTTAGAAAGCTATAGAAATAAATTAGGAAAATTGGAGGCAAGTGAAGCAACTGTGAAGTTTTAATAAGTTTAAGATAGTAAATTAAAGATGTAATTATTGTCTTTATGTGTATGTGTGTGCCTGTCTGGGTTTATGTGCATCACATGCATGCAGAGGTCTCTGGAGGCAAGAAAAGGGCATCAGATTCCCTAGAACTAAAGGTGCAGGTTGCTGTGCACCGTCATGTGGGTGCTGGGGACTGACCCTGGTCATCTGCAGGAGCAGCAAGTGCTTCTAACTGCTGAACTGTCTCTCCAGGACAAGAGGGTGGTTTAGATATAATATGTTAAAGGAAGGTAGAAGAATACAGAGGTTTTACTTCAGCATTCTTTGCAGTGAGTTGTTGCTGTGAGTTGTTGGGTTCCACCCACATGTGGCAGTCTTTACCAAGTGGGTCATAGATTAGAGAGCTGGAAAGGAGTTATATCTGATCTTTAATGGCTCCTGCCAAGTCACTAATAAGTATTATTTAAGAGTCCCCAAGTACACATTTGTACAACGTTTCCCTACAGACTTAGGAGAAAGGTTGTTGGATCAATAATTGTCATTTCATTCAAGTCTGCTGTAACATGGAAAACTGACTCTGAACTCTTCCAGCATCCTAGTCCTGGCTCATAATAGAGCAACACAGGGCTTGGGATGTTCCAACGACTCCACCTCTAGCATGCCGGAGACCTGCATCACACATAAAGCTGTATCGACATCCCTATTCTACCAAAGGTGGACACAGGTGATTACTGCAGTCTTGGAATTTGGAAGCATCTTTATGCAATGGTGTTTAATTGACCAATAAACATTACTTATTTACTCAAGGATGACGAAGACAAGGAGTAACAAAAGTGTTCAGAAGCATTCACAGAATCCTGGTTGGAACAGCTCCATGTATGCCCTGACCAAACTGATAGGTACACACCCAGGGTTTACAACTGGTTAGCCCATTTGCATACTTTCATGGAACAGAATGACTGGGGAGAGGCAACTAAAAATGCTACTGTAAGCGATACAAGAAAACATCCTTCATATGCCTAATTTAAAAAAAATAAGCTTAAGGGATATATTAAAATTAGGATGATTTGTGGGGGGGGAGCATGTACCATTAATTGGAATATCACATGGCAGATAAATAGAAAGATAAGACAGATGACAAGTAGGTTGATAGTGATGACAGGTGATTGATATATAGCTGATAATAGAGATGACAGATAATAGATGATAGATAAATGATAGATAGATGATATATGATAGAGAGATGATAGAGAAATGATAGATGATAGATGATAGATAGATAGATAGATAGATAGATAGATAGGGACAGATATAAATGGTTTATAGAGATCATTGATAGATATGTAGATAGTAAAATGATAGATAATGATTGATAAAGATAGATGTTGAAAATAAAGGCAGACTGATAGATGACAGATGATAGATAGATCAATGATATAGATAACAGAAACAGACAGACCAACAAGATACCTGGAAAGATGTAGATGTACAAAGTATGATATACCAGAAGAGAGTTTTTTTTTAAATTTCTTTTCTTTTGCTTTTTAAAAACAAGATAACAAACTATCTTTTATCATTTTACATACCAATCCCAGTTCCCACTCCCTCCCTTCCTCCCAATCCCTCCACCTTTCCCCCACCACACCCCCAACCACTCCTCAGAGAGGGTAAGGCTCATTGATTTTGAGGACCTTCTCCAGAGAAATTTTTTGTTCTTAATGTTTTTCTGTATTTGGGAGATTTTTTCCTCTATCCCAATGTGTTGCACATTTACTAAGAGAATACACTATTAAAATTAAATGTTGCCAGCAAAAAGATGACAACGGAGAGGACCTTCCCATTTACCTCACTGTTACTCACTCTGTTTTCTGCTGTGATGTAATGCTTGAGATGATGGAATAGAAAACATCACAATTTAAGACTGAAGTTGGGGCTGGTGTGATGGCTCAGCAGGTAGAGGCTTGCACTGCAGGAGTCTCGTGACCTGAGTCTGAACCTCAGAACATGCAGTAGAAAGACAGAATTGACTCCCCAAAAGTGGTCCTGTAATATCTACACATGTGCTTCAGCACAGTGCCCTCCCTCCCCCACTAAATGTCCAAGCCTTAGATCACTTTCTATTTGTTGTAGAATATATAATGGCTTCATAAAGCTACACCAGATGCATAGACTAAAGGTTAGTTGTGCAAGCCTACTGTGTGAGCACACAGTCTCTGACTACACATCAATCCTTCATTTCTCCTTTATAACATAAATTTAGTGAAAAGTAGAAAACTGTAATTTTGTCCCTTCTTTTTGAAGTGAATTTTAAGTTGCAAAATTCAGTTCTTTTCCTTAAAAGATGACCCGGTGACCTGAGACTTCATCCTCGCTGCAGCTGCAGCCTGGAGAGGAGACTGAGGTCAGAAGCCCCTCCCACCCGTTTGCTCAGAGGCACAGATTTCAGGCATCTCTTCAACAGGTCAGAGTGAGTTTCTGATTGGAACGTCATTTGGCGTGACTCCTCCCTTCCCTCAACACACCCTAGGCAGCTTTCGAATCTCAAACAGCTGGATCTATTTAGTGCTTTAAAGATACTTGGTAATAAATGGTGTAACTAAAACACAATCTTCTCAAGCGACAGATAGTTAAGCTTTTCCCAGCTCATCCTTTTACAGTGTTTCATTACTCCTCTGTGCTTATATTAATATGCACCATGGTTTTGATGTGCTAGGTCTAAAATATGTTGAGTCAATGACCATAACTACTTAAACATCTAAATACCACCATATTCACCCCCCCCCCCGCCAAATTATGGCTATGCACTCTCCAAAGAAAGCAAAAGCTCCTTCCCTGAAATGCTTGTGAATACTGACTGTGGTGCATTCTCTTTTCTGTTTTGAGTCTTACAGAGGCATCATGGCGTCTATGTCATGGTCCCGCTGCATCTGATTTGCAACCCCAACCACTGCCGGTGAGGCTAGCTTGATTTTAGCACTGATTTAAGAAACCTGTGGGAAGGAATGGCACACCCGACTACTGGCAACACATTGTGTGTGAGCACATGTTTATGCATGTGCACATGTATCCTGACATGGATTGGGCGGTTCCCGAGGAAGCCATATTATTTCAGGCACTTGGGCTGCAGGGGCTCTGCAGCTGTCTAGGCCATCTGAAGGCACACTGACTGACACTCGTGGCCTCCTTTTCTGCAGTTATGTTTTTGCTTTACTTTCATAAACATCTCCCTATGTGCATTTTTATGGGTCCCGAGGGAGGAACTTATGTGTTAGGGCCAAGTAACGATGTGTAGACTGCTCTTCATAGACTCCTACTGTCTGGCCATGTCTTTGACCTTAAATGTCATAAGACACACTGGGTTGTTCAGAGAGTGCAGCCAATGCACGCCGTACAGCCCTGGAACTTCTACACTGGCACGGGATGGCATAAGAAGGCAGAGAATAGCTTTGTAAACATTTACTCCCAAGTATTTGAAAATGCCCTTTGAACCCGTGTTCTCGTTTGGACGCCCCAAGGGCACCCTCATTTCGACATGTGTGAAATGGTTTGTCTTCTCACACTGACCTTGTTCCAGTTGGCATTCCTGTCACCCGGAAGCCCAGTTTAGAAACTCGTCTTTTTGTTAGTTTCACCCTTTTGTCCCTTCACATATTCCATATGCCACAAGAGCCTAACCCCTTCATTCCCGTAACTCCTTCTTGATTCGGATCCATGTTCTTTCAAAAGTTTTAAAATTATGTTGTATTTGTGTGTGCACGCGTGTACATGCGTGTGAGCATGCGCACGCAGGTGATGCAATGGTATGGTTGTAGAGGGCATAGGAAAACCTGCAGGAGTCTGTTCTCTCTTTCAACCATGTGAGTCCCCAGAATAGAAGCCAGGTTATCAGACTTGGTGGTAAGTACCTTGTATTAATTACTTTACTACTGCTGTGATATAATAATAATAATAATAATAATGATAATGATAATAGTAAATAATAAGTGACCAAGGCAACTTATAGAAGAGAGGGCTTAATTAAGATTGTGAAGAAGCATGATTAATAAAAACTCAGGCAGAAATTGGCATTCGACCTAATGATCAGAAAAGCAAAGAGGCCAGCCATTGACTCTTACCTCAACTTCAGTCTGAAAATGGCAATCTTGCCTCCAAAAATCTCAGAATGAACTGTGCCTGAGAGCTGTTTCCTCCCAGTCTATTCCTCCCAGACAATTCCAAATTCTCCCAAGTTAACAAATGAAATTAAATCAGTGTGCACAACTTGTATGTTGTAATTCTCCCC
The DNA here is from genome assembly GCF_037038515.1 of Microtus pennsylvanicus. Taxonomy (NCBI): domain Eukaryota; kingdom Metazoa; phylum Chordata; class Mammalia; order Rodentia; family Cricetidae; genus Microtus; species Microtus pennsylvanicus. Next base: position 105,621,870 of record NC_134588.1, on the reverse strand, counting down.
CTTTTCTACTTAGTGTCTACAGTGACTGGTACATCGTGGTGATCAAGAGCTTTAAATAATATCTTGTCAACTTCAAATATAATAAGAGATAGGATCACAAAGGCTTTTAGGTCAAAACTATGCCTTTTCTAAAGACAAGAACAGTATGTTTTTGTTTATACCACATTTTCTTTTGAAATGTCATTCTAATTTAGGTTTAGCTTCTTTTCTATAACCTTGATGTAATGCCCTCCTAAGCAGATCCTAGGAATTAGCTGCAGTAGCCACATTTAAAATGTAGTTGAAGTTATTGTATGTAGCATTGGTTATGGAACTTAATTCCACTCAAAGGAAGGTTTAACATACCAAAATGTTTATTTAAAGTGACTTTAAGGGCTGGAAAGATGGTTTCATAGGGAAAGGTATCTGCCACCATGATTGGCAAGAGAAGTTGGATCCCTGAAACCCAAACCAAATGTAAGGAGAACCAACTCCTGAAAGTTGTCTTCTTACTTCCATAATGCTCCATGTATATGTGTGCAGGCATGTGTGTGTGCTCACTAGACACTAGATAATGAAGTACTCCACATACATGAAATAATATTGACATGAAAAGGAAGGTAGTTTTGGTTATTTTTTTCTTTGTTGGGACAATAGACCCAATAGAAACAATGTAGGGGAGGAGAGATCTATTCTAACTTAGAGCTTAAGAGACTACTTTCCACCATGGAGAGAAGGTATGGCAAAGGGCTCAAGAGGGTGGAGCTTCCCTGTGTCTTCTCACTGCTGTTATATTAGGGACCAGAAAACTAGTGTCAGAACTAGATGTGGGTATAACTGTCATGGATGACTTCCAGAGACCGGCCTCTTCCAGCCGGGTTCCACATCTACACCTTCTAAACCTCTCAAGTCATTGTCTTGGTCTGGAGACAGGTGTTCACACACCTGAGGCCCCGGGGGACACAGTAAACATTTCTCATTTAAATGTAGAAAAGCTAAGTACTTTAACTCAGCAGTATCAGTCAGAATTTGAGAGAAAGATACCTATCTTTGATAGCTTAGAAAAATAGGCATTAGACATGTGACTTTTTAACACCCTAGCTTTGAAAAGATATTTTGAAAACCAATATGAATTCTGCTGAAGTATGTTCAAGAACTCTCATTTAGAGTTAAGTGGAAGAAAAAGCCAAATCGTCTTTGCAGATGTTGAGAAGAAATTCATTGGGGGCAATCACCATTTAATATCCAGCGCTGACTTTCTGAGCAAGTGCTTTCTCTAAATGATAAATCAAATGTGTTGGGAGTATCATTAATCTTAGAATATGAATGAGACAAGCAAGAATATTAGGACAATGGAAACATTAACATTAAAAATCGGCCATTATATCAAAGAATAGAAATAATGTTAGAAAACTATCCTGAAATTTTTGAGGTTAAATTCAACATACTTTGTAGCAGGGACTACTATGTAATCCTAGCATGTAGGCTGAGCTGTAAATATTACCCATCTAGATGCCATGTAGTAGACATGTTGCCGATACTATATTGCTATAACTAACACTTGAAATAAAAGGATGCAAAATTTGCATTTAAAATAAAGATGTGAGGCCAGCGAGATGGCTTTGCAGTCAGAGATGCTTCCTGCCAAGTGTGACGGCTTGAGTTTCAGCCCTCGGACTCATGTGAAGGAGGAAACAAAATTTCTGAAACTCATTCTCTAGCCTCTACACACACCATGGCATACACTCATGTAGGCATACACATACACACTTGCACACACTTACGCACACACGCACACAGAGTCACATATGAAATACATATTAAAAACAGGGTTATCAAAACCAACTGTTTCCTTAAATGCTATTTATCCCATGATGTAGGCAAATGAGACTACTTTCTAGACTTTGAATAAGCCATGTTTGTTTCCTTCCTGGTACCATGATAAATACTTGGGCGGGAAGCATCTTGGGGAAGGAAAGGGTTCACCTAGCTCACACTTGCAAGTCACAAGCCATCATTGAGAAAATCAGGACCAGAACTTGAGGCAGAAACCCTGGGAGAACACTGCTTGCTGTCTCACACAGCTAATGCTTACTTAGTTTTCTTATATAGCTCAGGATCACCAGCCTAGAGAGTGGAGCTGCTCACAGTGGGCTGGGCCCTCCCCTATTAACAGTTAGGACAATCTCCCACAGACACACCATGGGCTAACCTGATCTAGGGAATGTCTCGAGGCTTTTGTTTCAGGTGACTCTAAGTCTTTTCAAGTTTACAATTAAAGCTAAATAGGAGAACATATTGTAACCAGAGGCTTTTCTGTCCCACCCAGCCTGCCAGCCACTTTAAATAATCACTCAGAGGCTTATATTAATTATAAATGTTTGGCCAGTGACTCAGGCTTATAACTAGCTATCTCTTTCATTTAAATAAATCCATTTCTATCAATTTGTGTATCACCATGTGGCCAGTGGTGGTGCTCTGGCAGTTTCTTCTGTAAAGCAGGAACCCTGAAGGACCATCCCATCTTGTTTTGGCAAAGTCCTGTGATCACCTTCCTGTGAGTTCTGCATGTCCAGTTTACACAGCATACTGTCAAGAGGTCCAGGCAAGAGCAGTTTCTTGCCCAAATGGCTAGCCTTTTCACCTTGAAAGCAAACTCCACAACGAGTTTCTTTGATGCCCACCATGCTCTCTGAAGCAAGTGGTGCTGCCAGGAGCAGATGCATCTCATGTTAAGAAAAGTCTAAATTATCAAAACATTTTAAATGCCATATTCTGTAGGTCTTTGACATAGCTATCTGAAATATATCTCTGTATTACCTTGAAGATCTAACTAACATGACTATCAGTTTGATAGATATGGGTGACTATTAACTTGTGCTTCTTTATTATCCCGAATAGCTTTTAAAGACTAAAACTCCATATTGCATAATTAAACAAGCCGCACAGGGATGAGCTGTATAGGTAATACCTTAAGCAAAAAATAGAAACAGATGTGCAGCGTAAGGACAATCACCTTAAATTAATATCAATATAAAAATCCTTTAAACAAGAGTAGAAACATACATACAATGTGACAAAATTAACTTTAAATTGGTATTATATCAAAATCCACATCAATGCAAAAATCTGAGATTAATAGCTGCATCTTTATCCTATATTCACATATTCCCCTAAATATAACAAACATCCATAACCCACCAAATAACCAAAAACCATCTATACCCCGCAACTCTTGGGAATGTGGACGTTGTTTTCTCCAAAACTGCTTCCTAACGTCTGTGGACAAAGTATCTCTAGGGTCCCTGAGAAAATTTAAGATAAGAGTCAAGTACTGGGAAGACCAGTTATAACCTTTATTGATAGATATCACCTGTCAAGGTTCAGGAGGTCTCCCTTGATCAAAGCTGGTCCATCCAGGAAGGAACCCATAGCCTCTTGTTTCCTGTGGAAACAAAAGTAGGACCACTTCTCCAAAGCAAAGCATCTTTTAAGTTTCATTTCATACATTTTTAGCTTCAGTTTTAAAGTTAAGGCCTTTATAAATATTTAGTTTGGTGTATTTTATCAGTCTCTCTTTCGGTCCCATGTCTCCCAGAAGCGGCCTTTTGCCCATCATCCGTCAAAAAACTCAAAACCAACACAATAACATACAGGACCCAGGCTCCCTGTGTATTTCCCATCTTTATGTGGCTCTCTCTAAAGTCCTTTTATTTTTATAGTCTTTTCTTTCTCGTGCCTGCACACATTGTAAAATATATCATAGCTGGATGGTGCTAGTGCATTCCTTTAATCCTAGCACCCAGGAGGCAGAGGCAGGTGGATCTCTGTGAGTTCAAGGCCATCCTGGTCTACAGAGTTAGTTCCAGGACAGCCAGAGTTGTTACACAGAGAAACTCTGTCTCAAAAAACCAAACCAAATAACAAAACAAACAAAAAAAATTGGGACATGCTTAGATGTTTTTCTGTCTGTACCTCTTTTTACTATGTGTCTTTTAGCCTTTTTTGTCTGTATGAGCAAAAGCTAAATATACTATACTCTGTGTAGCTGATTAGCCTCTTTGTACTGAAGCCTATTTGAGACCTAGGAAACCTGCCATGCTGCTTAGCTCATGGTAGCTAGCTCCATCTTGCAGGCAGCTGTTGGGAGACAGGCTACTATTGGTATGAAACTGCGAGACTAGGAAGCCCAGTGTGACTCTGTTTCTGTGTGTTCATAAATTTCTTAAAGTTTTTTCAGGTTTTATGTGGAACCAAGCCAGGCACTGGACATCATATGTAATCAGAGTTTCTCTCCTACCAGCCATTCCTGAATAATTGCTCCGAGGCTTAATAATAATTATAGATGTTTGGCCAATGGCTAAGGCTTATTGCTTTCCAGCTCTTACATTTTGATTAACCCATTTCTATTCATCTAAGTGTTGCCACGTGGCAATGGCATTCATTACCCGTCTGCTGGCATGCTGCTCCTTGTGTGGCTGGATGGCATCTCTCAGACTCTGTACTTCTTCCCCTGCATCTCTGCTTGGATTTCCTGTCTGGCTCCATCCTGCCGTGCTATAGGCCAAAACAGCTTTATTTATCAGCCAGTGAGAGCAACACATGTTCAAAGTGTACAGAAAGACATCCCACAGCACCATATGCCTTTCCCCCATCTTTATTTCCATTATTTCTTCCTTCTGCATGGTTGTGTCTATATGCCAAAGGCTTGACTTTAAGACTCAGCAGAAGAACACCCGATTTTATCAATTACAGTCAGGTATTATAAATTCTTAAAAATCTGAAGCTTTTTTACTTAATCATATATTTATGCATGTAATTCTGGGGCTTGAACCCTAAGCCTCACACATGGTAGGTGAAGTCGTGTACCAATGAGGTATATCCCTAGCTCTAAGGCTGTAATTTATTTTGTTTAGTGACTTGTGCATTTCTTTTTTTCTTTTCAGATAGGATCAGAGGATCAGGTTATGTGGCCCAGGTTTAGTAGAATGTGTGATCTTCCCCCATCACCATCCTGAGGGCTTAGTTTCCAGGCATTCACCACCAGATATAGCTCTTAATGCTTTCAATAAATGTTTTGGGCAAACATTTCTGTGCAGATTTATATAACATCTCAATATTCAACATGATTTTGCATGATGCCAATTTATTTGATTTTTACAGAAACACTTGAGAAAGTAAGGGCAGAATGGGGTGTGTGGGAGGGGAGGGGGCACTTCCCAGATGCCCAAATTTCATGCCTACTTTCTGTTGTCACTGAATTATAGGGGCTGGGTCTTTTATAATGAAAAAATATTTCTTACAGACCTGGAAGCTATGAAGCCCATGCTTTATCCGCCGAAGGACTTCTTGGTATGTCAGTACAGTGGAAGGCATCATGGGACAAGAAAGGCAGGGGACAGAGCATGTCAAGAAAGCCAGACTCACTATATATAAAACCCAGTCCTGAGATACCATCATCACTCCATTCCTGAGGATGGAGCCACCATGAGTCAATCATCTCTTGAAGGCCCTGCCCTCCTCATATTGTTACAATGGCAATTCCATTTCAGCAGCAGTTTGGGAGGGAACAGTCACCATAGTACCATGGTTATTCAAAACAAGCATGTCTGGTGGGCCAGAGCCATGTGTTAGTATCGGCTCCTCCTCCTACTGTCGCTGTGGTAGTTTCATATTTTCAACTTGACACCATGTAGAATTACCAGGAAATGGAGTCTTACATATTGTCTAGACCAGGCTGGACTGTCAAAATGTCTGTCAAGGACTTTTTAATAGAGGTAGGAATGCCAACCATGAATGTGTGTACCACCATTTTGTTAGCTGGGTCCTGGCTGTGCACAGCGACTGTGTATGCATGTTTCTCTCTCTGCTCCTGACTGTGGATGTCACCATCTGCTTGGACTTCTTGCTTTGACTCCCCTCAATGGTGGACTATAACCTGCAACGGTGACCTGATAGCCCCCTTCTCTTTATGTTGATTTTTGTCAGGGTATTTTTTTTTTTAAATCAGAGCAACAAGAATGGAAATAGGCCAGCGATGCTGCTCCTTAGAAGCCAGTTCTTACACTCCTTAGGCAGGCCGTACACACCTGAGGGTAGAAAATGAACAAAGTGAAGGGATTTCTTTTGAAATCTACAAATAGTGATATAATTTTCATAGGTGCCTCAGGTCTGTATGGCCCAGTTTTGAAACCCTAACTTCTATTAGTCAATGGTCCTAATGCATGTTAACACAGCTGATCAATATTGTATAAATGTCTTAACAGGTTGCGAAGTAGTGAACTTCTTGAGTAGGCAGCCAATAGCAAATGTGAGTCCCACAAGATTCTGTAAGGCCTGTTGCCAGGCAGAGTTAGCAGGACTGCTCCTGAACGAACACCACAGTTCCACTAATCGCTGTTATAGGGGCCCTGTCCTTTTAGGAGACCAATTTGGTACAGCAGACCCTGGCAGCACACGCTATCGGTGGTGTTTTACAAGGTACTGTGGAGGACTGTCTGATGGCAACCAGGAGAGCTTCTGACTTTCAGATTTCCTGACTCCCTTGCCTTCTGGTGCACACAAATGTGGCTGTGCATTCCTTACATCAATTCTCTCCTCGATATAAGCCTTTTTTGTACTTGGCTTTGGTTTTATTTCTGTTCCTATTATTACAGAGGTTTTCTGGCAACCAGCTGTTTCTTTTCAGCATTTATGAGGATTTGGCCATTTTTTTTTATTATTTCCTTTCAGTAGTAGGGAGTCCAGAGTTCAGCTCTGGCAAGGGGTCCATCAGCCTGTGTTTTGTGAGTGGATTATGCATGAGGTTGGCCCACACCTTGGCTCTGATTTCAGCTTTAGGGGGCCTCCTCTTGTCTTGGAGCTTGTGGAAAGTTGTTCTCCGTACCTCCCAGAGCGGGAGAGAGTAAGGCTTTAGGCTAAATTGCCAAATCCTGTATTTGTGCACCAGCAGGCAATAAGTGAAGAAGCTTAAGCATTGCGTCCCTACTGTCTGAAGCCTGCAGACCCTGCAATCAAACGCGGAGACCATATTCCAAAACAATTGTGTCCCACGATGGTTTATTATGGGAAGAGTCAGCCTCTCAAAGGATGCTTGCCAATAAAAAAAAGTGAAAAACTGGATCTCCTCATAATTTCTACTCCACAAACCACAATTTTGTAGATGATAGTTGAGCTCTTATTCAGATTTCGAAAAACCACTTTGTGTACTTAGAGGCCATTCATTCACACACGGCCCAGGACAGAGACTCCTCCGCAGGCATTTAGCAGCATCAAGCAGAGACTGGCTGTCTCTGCTAAGCCCATTCAGGCTGCCTGTGACCTTCTTGCTCAGCCATGCTGACAGCCTGTGAAGACTGAGTTAACCATGAGGTCCACCCAGCAGCCAGGGCTATTGGGCTCCTTCTTCCTGCCGTGTTGAAGTTGGGGTTTATCTTCCTGCAGAATAATTTTATAGACACCTCAGATTCAAGCCTTTATTTCTACATCAGAATGTGGTCAGCAGCAGGTTCAACACTGGTAAACTGCAGGTGCCAGCCAACTTCACAAAAGGCGATGTGCAGGGGAATGTGTGTGACTTACTCTGTTGTCACCTCTGGCGGATATCTTGTTTACAGATCTCCGAGAACTTTCCTCTTAGTCAAGAAATGCGAGAAATAAAATCAGGCAAATAGCGCTTCTCACACTGGGTGTGGAAACAAAGCTTTTGTTGGCTTTCTCTAAAGTGTGAAGCAGTTTTAAACATCCCTCTCTGTACAGAGTCTCACCCTCACTTACCTGTTGACCCAGAGAGTTAAATTTCAATTATGAATTAGTTCTTAGGTAACTATTTAACTGAAAATGAATATATGCATTTTGGGGGCTGAAAAGCTAGTATCTACATTAGAATATAAAAATCATCTATCTATCTATCTATATCTATCTATCTATCTATCTATCTATCTATCTATCTATCTATCTATCTGATGTGGGATTCCCCTCTCTTTGCTGTGAATACCATTGATTAATAAACAAACTGGCTTGGCCTGATAGGGTAGAACAGAAAAAACTAAACTGAATGCTGGGAGAAGGAAGGCAGGAAGAGAAGCCATGGAGCTGCCACCAGAGACAGACATGTTGAAACCTTGCCAGTAGGTCATGAGCCTCATGGTAAAATATAAAATAATGGAGATGGGTTAATTCTAGATGTAAGAGGTAGCTAGCAATATGCTTAAATAATTGGCCAAGCAGTGATTTAATTAATACAGTTTCTGTGTGGTTATTTTGGGAGTCTGTGCGGCTGGGAAATGAACAAGTGGAGGGCAGCCGGGAACAGACGAGTGGCTTCCTTACTACATCTATCTATCCATCATCTTTCACAGAGAAGCAATTAAGAATCAATCATCCTGTCAAAGAAAATGAAAATGTTATTTTCACTTTGTTAGTAACTGTTTAGAAGGTAATTACATAAAAATAAATATAAATAAAAATTATATTAGAACTAGGAAGTGGTTCAGTCAGTCAAAGCCCTGGAATATAAGCATAAGGTTAAAGTCCCAGCATCCATGTAAAAAGCTGTTCATGACAGTGCTGGGGTTGGACATCGTTAGACCACTAGCCAGTCTATCCAACTGGAGCGGTATAGGAGGTTCTTCTGTCTATGTATTGCTTTTATTGGTTGAATAAAGAAACTGCCTTGGCCTTTTGATAGGGCAGCACTTAGGTAGGCAGAGTAGACAGAATGGAATGCTGGGAGGAAGAAGGGCAGTGTGGCAGATGCCATGAAGCTCCTGCCTGAGACTGACGCTGGTTAGAATCTTTCCCAGTAAGCCACGACCTCGTGGTGTTACACAGATTGGTAGAAATGGGTTAAATCAAGATGTGAGAGTTAGCCAATAAGAGGCTAGAGATAATGGGCCAGGCAGTGTTTAAATGAATAGAGTTTCTGTATGATTATTTCAGGTGTAAGCTAGCAGGGTGGCCGGGATGAAAAGCAGGCCCACTCCTCCTGTTACAACTGAGGAGCTCCAGGCTCAGTGAGAGACTGTCTCAAGAAGTAAAGTGGGTAAAAGTGAAGGGAGATCCCTGATATAGACCATTGGCTTCCAAATGCATGTGCACTTGTGTGCACACATATAAACACATACGAGAGAAAAAGAATAAAAGTCATTTAAAGGTGAGCTTGGTAGAAAGTTTATATTTCACTAGATTAAAAATATACACAGTCTACTGCAAATTTTCTTATAAATTACATGAGATGAAGAATATAGGCAGAGAAAAGGTCATTCCAAAAAGGAACAAAAGTGGGGAGCCACTGAGAGAAATAAGAGATTATGGAAAATCTCAGTTGCCAGTAGACAGATCTGTGTGGTTAGGTACACTGATATTATTTTTCTACGGTGACACAGCGCCTTATAACGAATTACAACTTTTCTCAACTCTCTTTTTTGAAAGTCCAATGTGAGCAGAGCTCGTGTTCACAGCATGAATCCTTGCAGTACATCTGTTTAGATAAGATTGGTTTCTGTGCCCGTTGGCCAACGTTGGGGCCAGTCTGCTTATGGACTGTTTTGAATATCATTGCTGAATTTATGTTTCTAAAAAAGATCCTAAGTCTCTTATGGGCAGTGAGTACTGTATGAGTTTCCTACAGTACTCACACTAGCCATATGGCGTATGCTCCATAAATACCTAGCAAGCAGCATTTAATTAGAGGACAGGGAGAGGGCACATCCTGCACTGACAGAATACGACTGCCATTGATCTCATTTTGCTCTGCAATGAGCCGTTTACCTAGCCTAACGACCTGCGAGATGCTTTATTTTCACAGATGCAAAAGTCATATTAAAGAATGGATCCAAAGCCAGGTACAGTGGTGCACACTTGTAATTCCAGCACTTGGAAGGCTGGGGACTGACGCAGGAAAGTCTCATTCCAGGGCAGCCTGCACCGCATAGCTGAAACTTTATCTCAACAAACTCAGTCCTATCATGGATCCTAGAAAGGTTATAGTCAAACCCTGTATTAACCATACTCAGTCTGGGACACAGCAATAAGCATTTCCTGGCCTTATCTATTACAGCTTTGATTTGGTCATGGAGAAAGATGGTGAACTCTAGGTAGGTTAGGCTATTTCTGCTCAGAGCCAGACAGAGCTGTTGCATTTGGCCATTACACCAAAGGCTTTGGCTAATTCAGGCTGATTTCTTGTTATGCCTCCTTTGGTTGTTTTAATGTTACCCATCAAATTGATGATGTTCTGATTTCCTTATCTCAAACCCTAGCCTCTCCTGCTGTATTTGTATTTGTGTTTACACAAAATACAGTTGTCATGTTCCAGACAAAGGGTACTTTGAAAGAAACCTCTCCTTTCCTAGTGTTCATATCTTCGTATTTTTCTTAGGGCTCTTGAGTCCCCTCTGTAGCCACTATTCAGAAAACTGCATTATTCTTTGCTGTTATTTTTCTTAGTCAGGACCCGTAGCCTTTCTTGTCTGTCTTAATTTTCTCTGAACTCATTCCAATTTTTCAGCTTGTATATAGCATGAACGTTGTAGTCCTAGACCCCAGCTCTTTAAAAGAAAAGCCACCCTTTCCTCACTGTTCTGGGAAATCTGCTTGGGCTCCTGGTCAAGAATACACTGCCCAGTTAGTATCATTCTGTTTCTGTGAACAGGAGACTAGCATGTCCTGAGGTGTGTATGTTAGGGGCTATTGTCAGATGCCTACTGTGTAGACCCTATCAATTCTGAATTTATTTTAACTGCAAATGATCTGCGCTAGAATGCTAGTACACTATCTTGTATTTTGAAGGTAATATTAGACATAAATTACAGGTTAAAATGGTATCAAAAGAATAAACATTTAAAACCTTTAAAAATACTTAAAATAAACAAACCATTTAAAAACCTTTGATACTACACACTATATATAGGCCGATGAGAATATTAGTTTACATCACCAGCTTTTCTTCAGTATTACTTTGAATTGTTAATAAGTCACCTATAAATGGTACAGCATTATATATCCGTAGTATTGCATTATTTGGACTTTCTGATCTTTTAGGAATGAGACTTCTTCTAGTCCCACTGCACTAAGGAAGTGCCGTGCAGTCTTTATAAACAGGGACTAAGGAGAGGTGCAACACCTGTGAGGCTCACTGGAAGACGATGCATACCATCTCAGGACAGAGATGGTACCCACAGCCTCAATGCATTCTGCTCTAGCGTTTTCTTTTGTACATATTGACACAGAAACCAGGAGTGTTGTGCATTTCCTGAACTGGGGTGGGGGTAGATCAGCTTTGAACACAGGTCACCCAACCCCTGTAACTTGCTGGCCTCTGCTCTTTGGTTTCTTCTCCCTGACAGAAGGAGCCCCGGGCCTCCTAAGTGACAGGCTAGACGCAGGTGGAGGGGTGGCTGGAGGAACGGGGAAGTTGCTGATGAGGGGCTCCAGTAGCAGCCACTAGCACTGGCCGCCTCCAGCAAACTGTAGTGGGTTTATTTGCTTGACTGTGATAAGCCAGAAGTCACAGATGGGACAGGAAGACTGAAGGACATGGGTTCAAATGGTCTTTTATAGCTTGCTATGTTCCATTTTACTCTGTAAAAACTGTAAAATGGTTCAGTGAAACATGCCATGTATCATATGTTCATTAACATATTTAAAAAGTACAGCAGTACTCTGATTAGTTTCCAACTTCAGTCTTCCTTTGAAATAATGGGCCCTCTTTAGATAGTAATGGTGGGGTTAATACTGGATGCTGTCAGGCACGATTTAAAAAAATAAAAGGAAATATGAGGCCGAGTCCTTTAGCATGCTCTTTTGCTACAGGACAGAACTTTATTAAAGCATTAGAAGCCATAGCTGCACCTTAAAAACTACATCCTTAGCTGACTGCAAAATCAGTGGGAATCCAATAGGTCAAGTCCAGGGGTTCTTTGCGGTGTTTTACAATGCATTTCAGTATTATCCAACATCCAGCAGTGAGTTAGTATTATATGAATGTAACAGGAAGCCTCTTAATTTAGCCTGTGCAAAAAAGGGGCATTTATTATAAGATAAAGGGGAGACTTCTGGGACCAAGACTAAGTTCTCAGGAAAGAATTATAACCATGGTAGAATGCTCAGGAGTCCCCTATTAGCCAGACAGGCCATTTTACCTTCTTGTATGCTCACATAAAATCTAAAAGTGGGACAATTGACTGTTATTACGACTTCAGATTTGTTTTATCTGAATCTATGATGGGTATTTAATAAATACTGGTCTAGGTACTTCACCTGTTATGTCACCCCCCCCCCACCGCCCCGTTAAGTATTTAATGATCTGTAAATAAGAAGTTGAGAGAGTGCCATCGAAAGGGATCCCACCCTCCTTCACAACACGACAGATCTTGGCGTGATGCGAAAGACTAGCACTCTGGTTCATGTGTTTAACAGGTTTAGGCCTACACAGTAAGTAGCCTGTCCAATTTGTAGAGTGGGTCCCAGGGAAGATAGGTCATGCTTTCCACAGAGATCTCTGAGGCCCAAAGGAACTCACCTTCCTCCAGTCTCTCCACTCCTCACTCATTCCTATGATCCATTTCTATACTCTTTGCTTCTCTTCTTCACAATGGCTCTTCCATTCAATATGCCAGTCTTAACAAGACTGGATGAATTTGACCTCAGTCTTCAGCAGAGCTGAAAGGTGGTAAAGCTGAGATGGTTCTCAGGAAAAGCGTGGGCAGGCGGTCCAGCACGTTCCACTAGAAGAGCCCATGCCTAGATATGGGCAGAAGTTTGCTGGTGCAAACTTTCCAGGAAAGCTTCAATTGCAACCTTATTCACAGGTGCCTCTTTGAGAAGAGAGTTTGAAAATACCAATTTTTAAAAAAGTGCCCTCCTGGTGATTCTTACACACTGCAGTCGGAAAGTACTGTTCTAGAACATAGTGTCAAAAACACTGTGGAAAGACAGAATTTCGGGATGAGAAAATCATACAAACTGGGTTTTCTGGGTGCAAAGCCAGATGTATTCAATACCAGATCTGGTACAGGTTCTATATTTCAGTCCTGGGCCTATGGGCGGCAGAGGTCAAGAGGGTCATGGAGAGTCAGAGGCCAAGGCAGGCACACTGATGTCCCCGAAGGAGCTATAGACAGCCAGGAAGAAGCTTTTCATTGGCTGTTAGTGACTGAGTTCTGGTTTTACCCTTTACATATTTCCAATAGAATGTAGCTTTCAGAGATTTGTTTATATTTGTGTGTATGCATGTGTCTGTGGATATGTAGATTAGGTGCCATCAAAGGCCATGAGAAGATGTCAGACGCCCTGGAGCTGGAGCTTTTGTGAGCTGCATGTCAGAGGTGCTGGGAACCAAACCTGGGTCTCCTGCAAGAACAGCAAGCTCTCTCAAGCACTGATCAACCTCTCCAGCTCTGAATATGTTTTTAAAACCGGATCTCATCTGGAGTCACCGAAGCTTATTACTAACGGTATGTACTCCCGTTGCCATGGCATTAGACTGTTGGCTGGAAAGAGGAAAATGAGTGAACCCTCTGGCTATACTCTCCCCCAGCCCTTTAGACAAGAGCATACAAACAAGAACTCACCACCTCTTTAGCAGAGCCAAAGGTAGCTAGGTGCAAGGACCTACTATGCGCCAGATGTGTGGCTCCACTCGGTAAGATTATAAAATCTTACAAGGTAGCTACTGTTATCCCCAGATTCAGCAAAGGATTTGAAAGCAGCACCAGTGAGCACATATAGTACCGGTGTCAGGTAGGCCTGCCTGCCATTCTAATGAGCAGCTCCAGTCCCATCTCACCTGATGCAGTCTTCTCTGACATTCCTCTTTTTAAAAAATAGTTTCATGGTTCAAAACTTACATTTTCTTTACCTTAGAGCTGGGAAGCACACTGCCATGGGTAGAGGAGAGAAACTTCCCTGGTTCTTCCTGCCTCTCTGCAAGATTAAGGGGCAGCTCACCACTGGCGGTGGCAGAGACTCAACGGAATGCAGCGCATACTACTTTGATATTTAAGTCTGGACATGTTCCACACTAAGGACACACGGTAGAGAAAGTTCACACCCATCCAATACACATGTGCTTTCTTACTGCGGGGAGCTTCTCCGTGATTCAGTATTCCCAAATGGCCAATGGTGTGGTGTGGGAACAGAGGTGGCATGTGCCCCTCCTTGACTAAAAGCTGGTAAATCTCCTTCCTTTCTTTGTGGCACCCTTGCTGGGAGCCAGGAGATAGCTCTGTAAGTTCAACTGACAAGTGGGTAGGAAGGCTCCTTTGGCTCTGCCTGCCCTAAGCAAGAGCTCAATTGCATAGCTGATGCTGTAGAAGTCGCCCTGGGATGCTGCTCAGCTTTGTTCCCCAGCGGCTTCATTTTCCTTATCAGCACCCTCAGTCTCTCAATTGTTAACTGGCCTGGGAAGGGCTAGAAGCCACCCTAGGAGGAGGAACACACGGGGCAGCAGGCACTTTCTAGTCTATAAGCATGAAATGTGGCTGGGGAGGTGATAAAAACAATGGGTTATTTCTCAAGATGGTCCTTCATACAAGTCAGTGCTCCAAGAATTTTCCTTCTTCTGATAATGTAATTCTCAGTGCACGCCTGTGTTGTCAGGACAGTCCTGTCTGTGAAAATGCCTTGTGGCACTTCCCTGAATGGAGGAACAAATGATGAGAAAGACTTTTGTCTGATGTAGTCAGAAGTCTCTGGGATTTAATCCTACATCCTCTTCATGGCTGAGCTAGCCATTCAAAATTAAAATGAACCTTTCATCCATGTGTATCATAAATGGGCATTTATCAGGATTATATGATTTTGCAACCCATCTGAATACATAACCAGAATTTGTTTTCTTTCCGTTTCACTATGTAATTACCATGCAACAATAACAAAAGTGACATGTTTGAAGAACAGATAAAATGCTGTAAATTGGCCAGTAATGGTGATATTTCCTCATCTTCTGGAAAATCCATTTATTCTCTCTCAACAAATCAAGGCATTGTCAGCCCATCCTCATCTTGTGGCCAGAGGGGCTCCACCAATTTCTGGATGCGAGTCAGTCCAGGAATGTAGATGAGGCCAACTAACGAAGGCTTTCAGAACAGGCTGCTGGTCTTCGCTTGCCTCAATTTCTAAATCATCCGTAATGGGGCCAAGACCTCCCAAGCACTAAAAAGAGCGAGCTGACACGCTGGACAAACTGTTAATTTTTTCCTGAAGAAGCTGCTGTATTGCACATCTGTCACTGCGGTGCGGACAATTACTCACTGAGTCGGGGCGGGAAAATCTGCCGCTTGTTTCTAGCTGAGTCGTTAAGGGGCCTCGTGGAGAAACACAATGGCCTGAGAGGCAGAACACACCGGCTTCCAGTGTGCTTGGCAATTCATCTCTCAGTCTGGGGACTGTCCTGCGATATCATATCAGGTGGAATGGACCCGGATGGGCTTTCAAAGGCATTAGATATAACTGGATGGAAACACAGGCACAGGAAGATGTGAGTCAAGACTCATGGCCTACATGCCAATAACTAGGCTGCCAGACTCTTCAAGTGTCCTGTTAGGATTGCTGTGGCTTTGCATGTCAGCCTTCGCACCTTTACCGTGTGCACCCAAGTGCTTCACACACCCCGACACTCTCTAGGAAAGGCTTCCTCTCCAAGGACCACAGATCACCTACACTGGTTCTGTAAACAACTACTCAGTAGAGCCTGCTCTATCCTCTTTTCCCTTTCTTCTAGGTCATTTGTCCATCCCAACTGTGCAGTTCTGGCATATGAACAAGTTCACTTATATTAGAGTTTTCAGAACTCTTTTTAATTCTGAGGAGTTTATCTTCAGTTAGTTTTATTTTTAATTCTGTATTAACTAAAGAATGATGTGTGAGAAATTAACGTTTCTTAGATTTTTGTTTTTTGAGACAGAATTTCCTGTAGCCCAGGTTGGCTTCAAACTCACTTTGTAGTTGAGACTGGCCTTGAACTCCTGAATCTCCTGACTACTAGGACTCTAGTGACGTGCAAACAGACTCAAGATAACGGGGCTGTTTCTACTTGGGCTCGTGTTTTAATCACACTTGGGCTGAGAAGTCAAGGATGATACAGACTGCTAATGTGTGTGATTTACTGGGAAAGGTCACACCAAGGTGGGGGCACCAGCAACGACAAAACACAGACACCCTTCTGATGGTGTCTAACCTGTCCTCAGAACGCAAGTGCACAGCCGGTGTTCTGGTGATGCAGCAGTGAGGGCTGGGAGTCAGGGGTGATTTAAATCATGCGATGACTCAAAGCTAGGTGACAGGCTGATGTACAGAGAAGACACACGGAGGTGGCAACAGTAGATCATAATCCTGGCAGGTAATGGCAGTGACTTGCCAGACACAAATCCAAGGCTCCTTAAGGTGTCGGCTGTGTAAAGTAATGAGTCCTTGCTCTGGATGGACTCAGTAGCAGGGGCCTTCATGGTCCACTTGTTGACCGACTTTCTATCACCGTAAGCCTGTTACATAGATGAGTGTTTAGTGCCTGTTGAACTAAAAAACAAACAAACAGACAAAAACAACTTACTGTAACAACTCGACTCATTTTTGTGCAAGAAAAGATCCTGTCCCCACAAAAAGTGAATTTTCTTTTCTCGCAAACCACAATCAACAGTTACAAAACATTTTAAGCGTCTCAGGAGGTCATGAGAGAAAGTGAGGCATGCTGCCCTGATCACGTGATCCCAGCTGGGGAGAAAACTAAAGGTCAGTGCATTCCAGTTTCAGAGGGAACAAAAACATGGAAGTGTGGAAGAACAGGTTACAATTAGTTATCAATAAATTTGTGAGTCAGATACATTGTCAAATTTTTCTTTAATTTTTTTTTGAGACACTGAAAATCCCCAGAGCTTAAAAGCAATGAATTATATTTTTAAATGTTAACTGTCAGCCACTCCAGTGGGGTCGGACCCAGAGCCTCGGCTATGTCAGCACTCTACCACTGAACAGAATACCTCCAAACTATGTTCATGGTATTTTCAGCCCCAGATCTCATGACTCTGGATGTAGGCGAGAAGGGCTGGAGATGTGTCCTAGTGGTAGGGCACTTATCTGGTGTGCAGAAGGCCTTGGGTTCAATCCAGACCAACGCAAAACAACAAGCAGAAAGAAATTAGAAGAAATAAAGGATAAGAAGAAACTATGCAAACAAAGGCATTAGAAATAATGTTCTCAACACTGTGCTTTATTATTTCAGTTCTTTGTTGAACTAATAATAGTTTCCTACAAAAAAAAAATCAAAGTATTCCTTGCTAACAACTTCATTTTACAGTACCAATGTAGACCATTTCTCTTTCTGAAAAACAAAATACAAGTTAAAGTGGTTTTAAAAGTACTCCAACAATTTCTCTCTTATGAAGCATCTGCTCAAAATGAAATGCACTGAATACCAATTTGGAACATTAAACATGAATGAAGGGCAGAATTTGTCAATCCCGTCTATACACTGCATACAAATGTGGGCTGCAAACGCACCTGTGTGTACACACATGTACAGATGCATATTTAACCCTGCCGTCTTAACTTCTGTCTGCTTAATCACTACAGCCAGGAGTCCCAAACCACTGTGTTCAAACATGGAGCCCAGTTTATGGGCAAGCTGCACTCAGCAATGGATTTCCATTGATATTTATTTTTGAGACAAGGTCTCACTATGTAGCCATGTATGTCCTGGAACTCACTATATAGATTAGATTGGTCTTGGACTCATGGTAATTCTCCTACCTTCATCTCCCAGTTTCTGGGAATACAGGTGGGTGCTAGCATAGCTGGCCACTTTTAATGTCACTACATCATTTAAAAACAAAAGGAAGTGGATTTGAGGGGAATATACCTTTATACATTTTACTCAGGAAAGGAAAAGGGAGGAAATGACCACAATCCACGTCCGCCCGACATCAAATACACACAGTGTGGAGTCACACTGCTCATGCAGCCATGCTCGGATTCTCTGGCTACTGTACTGAGTGGATGGGAAGGGAAGAGACCCTAACTGGTTACCTTTCAGACAGCAGCGTGCTTCATAAGGAAGCAGAGGAACTCTCAACACTTTTTAAAGGAGCTATAAATAATACACTTAAAATCACAAACTCCTTTGATGATGGTGGTGCATGAGGCAATTTGAACTGACAAAAATGTATTACTCTCTATTAAACATAAACCAGTGAAATTCTCATCCTGAGCAGACATTTGACTTGCACTAAAGTTTCCTATTTCAATTGTTCACTCCTCAGCAGTGGTTAGGTGGAGCAGAGCATCCCGAAACCTGCTGACCTTCATAAGGACCTGAATGCTGAAGGGATACTGTGGGCAGACTGGGGTGCATGGGGCTGTCTCTTCTAATGTCAGTGACCATCTACTCTACACAGATAAACACTAGGAGAATATAAACTGTTCTCAGCCACCTGTGAGTCACAGAGTTTCTAGTGTGAAAAGTAGAACTTTGGTGTCAGAGCAGCTTCGGGAGCACCTTCCCAAGGCTCCCACCATCTGGAGGTCAGCGATGGAAGGCACTCAGAAAGACCAGTGACCGCTGGAGGCCCCACTGGCTCGGTGTGGGCTGCTCCATGCAGCCTCTAGAACAAGGAAACGTGAAAATAGCAGCCACTTCCTTTGAAGCTTGGAACCAAGAGTGCAATGCCTGTTTCTCATTGGCTCAAAACTGAGCTGTTAAAAATCTGAGGGCTTTAAAAGACCTTCAAGAAATGAAATTCAAACAATGAAAAGCAAACAACTTTGGAATAGACCCTTGAGTATAGTATACTAGTATAATCTCTTCCATCTTCTTGCCCACATGAATACAATAAGCATTTAGGAAGACAACTGTTAAAAATGGCGACAAACTTGTACAAGTAGCAGTGCTTCACCCAACACAAGGGTTCCAAGAGAGCTCACCCAGGGGTCTACCTGTCCTGTCCTAGGCGGCCCACTTCTTACTACACTACTCCCAGGGAAGACAATTCCTAGAAGAAATGCAGATGCTTACCAAACTATAGAGGCTGCATTTTCGATAGGGGACCACGAAGGAAAGGTCTGGTACCTTTCAAAACCTTTCTACTGCCTTAAAAAATATTAAAAAAATATTTTCAACTTAAAAAAATTGAAGCCCACACTGCATTTGGTCAAGTGTAGACTTCTGTGGGTTCTCTCAACCTTTACTGAACCAGTAGAGATGATGGTAAGCAATAATAATTACCAGGGTTTTTAATGACGAGCATAACAAATGAGTATTTCTGAACAAAGAATGACTCAGAAATACCTCAGTAATGGGATGGAAGGAACATGCTGTTTTGCTTAATTGTAAAGTGTTTTAATCTGAGAATGACAGGTCCCCTAAGTTTCTCCTGTTCCTCAGGGAGCAGGTTCGGCCACTGCCAGACATCTTGGTTATTGGAAAAGCTACTTAAATCTTCAAGTACTGACTCAAGAGTCTAATAATTTACTTCAGTGACTAAAACCTTCAATCGCCTTTCTTACTCTCAGAGCTGATCCTTAAAAAATACCAGCCTTTGGGAAGAGGTAGACATCTGGAGGGCAGGGTTTACAGTTCAGTCAGCATGAATTTAAACAACACATTTTTCTTTTAGTAATTATTTTTTGCTCTAAATGAGGTAAGATTTATCAACTGCACTGGAGTAATGTTGAGGGCACTCTGGTGATGAGGACAAGCTTAACTTTTACCAAATGTGTGAGGGAAATACTGATTACTGTTTGCCCACTGTGAATTCAAGCTACATTATTGAAAGAATTAATGGGCATCATTGCTATGAATCCTTATGAGAGCCAAAGTCAAGGAATGTGAGCTTACCAAGCCTTTCCCAGATGTGCCTGGGACTCCCTGGATGGGTGTGGTGGGGATGGAGGCAGACAGAACTACCTAGTGTAGGCATCATGAGAAACTTGATCCTTTCGGCCTAGTTTGTCCGGGTATCACACACATGCGTGGAGTGAGCAAGGCAGCAGCACGAACTGACGTCTGGGATCAAATAAATAAGAGACCAACTGTTCTTCACATCTAGAAACTTCTGGAAATCATGAGGAAACATAAAGGGTTGAGGTTTGTACTTCAGCACCATGAACTGTGATGGAATCCCATTTCTACCACTGAGGCAGGACACTACGCAGCCTGGAAGCTAGCTAGAGGCAACGCAGAGGTCAGCTTCACACAGAAAGCTCTGTGATCACTTCAGAACAATGGGCCCGGAACAGAAACTGCAAGTTTTCTTCCTTTCTCTTCTGCTCAGGTGGGCTTTCCCGTTGTGGGGGCGGAGCCAGTGGGAGTGCTTTTTGGTAGAGGAAATCCAAGTCCTAACCCTTTAGGCCTCTGCACAGCTTGAACTGGCTCAGAGATCCCTCTGCCGTCTCGCCCAAGGCCTGAGCCAGGTGTCCAGCCCATACTCTGAAGCATGCGGTTCCCAATGTTGCTCTCTAGGATCGGCTGGGCGTTTTCACCCACAATTCCTGAAATGAAAACACGAGAGCCCACAGGTAAAGATCTACCCAGGGCTGAGAAACTTGAGCCCTAGGGTCTTTGTGTCCTCACTCACCACACAGGCATCCTGCAGTGTCCGCTGCCTACCTTACAGAGAGCCACAGGCCAGATGGCTCATGGATGTCAAGGTTCTGGAAAACTGGAAGCACACCATAACCAGATGGGTTTTCACTGCCTCATGGGCTGTTGTAAAAACACAAATTATCCTGCAATACCTTTCATTTGCTCTGGACCCTGGAGGTAGTAAAACCAAACCAAACCAAACCAAAATGTAACTTGTTGTACCCTGAATTCCTAAGAACGTACGCTTGTGCACGTGTGACTTAATGCATGTCTCATAGGCCAGAGGCTGACATCCATGCTCTTCCTCTATTTCCTCTACTTGGCGTTCTGAGACAGTGTCTTTGACTGAGCCTGGAGCTTGGTGACTCTGTGGATCCCAGATAGCGAGCACCTGCACTCCTCTGTCTGTCTCCAGCCCTGGGGTTATCGGCCCACGCCACAGTGCTGAGCTTTAACATGGATGCTGGCAAACTCAGCTCAGGCCCCCATGCTTATCTTCTCCTAACTCTTCTTCTTTATTGTTCAGTCTACCACAGCCCTTAACTCTGCACCCAGCCTTCTCCTTACAGGTCCATGTTTCAACGGCTATAGAAGCAGCTAACATGGGAACGATCCAGAAAAAGAACAGTGATGATTTCTTCATGATGGTTCTTCCTGAGACCAGACAGAAGCTCCCTCTCTTCATAGACCCACAGGATGCCAGTCCCTGAGTCTGGGGTGTCTCTGTTCTGAAATGTGAACAGTGTTCTCCCAAACAGAGGCTGAAATGAACAGCTTGGCAATCTCAATGGCTCTCGAGGTGGTTGGTACATCTTACCTTCTACTCACACTCCATCCACTGTGTCATCACTGCTGATATGTTTCCTGCCTGCCTGGCAATGACGACAGCCAACTTCTCAGGCTTACACCCTTTGACCACGACAGAGAAAGCTAGGACCCTGTCCTCCAAGGAATACATGGCCCAGAGGATCCCCAAGCACCAACACTGACAATAACCAATACCCAAGGGCTCCAGACTATAGCAACTCTACAGGCTCTGCTGTGGATGGGTTACATGGATGAGATTTGTTACTGCTCTTCAGACTCTACACACACATTTTCATGTGTCCTTTGCATTTCATAGTGGGCAAGATCAATCAGCATAGAGCCAATGATATCCCCTATCTGGTATTCCGAGGAACCGAAGTGGGTTGATCTCCCTGCCTTGAAGAACCAGGCAAAGTGCTGCAGATACACTTAAAAACGGACCCTGTCTTATTTAATACAGAGCAACCATCAACTGAACATTAAGCTACCTATCCAAGATGCCTATATTCTTCATCTTCAGGGCTTTAGGACAGTAGTAACAGTTTTTGCCACTTGAGAAGTTCATTGCATTCAATATGGCCTAGGCTACTGCAAAAATCAGTGATTATACGAATTATTAGCTAATTGAAACAGGTCAAAGGGCTAGAGACACCTCAGTGGTAGATGCCAAACGCGAGCAGGGTTCTAGGTTTGATGCCCATGACCTCAAGAAACACATACCTTAACATGTGTCAGGAAAGCCTGCCATGACCCGTGGCTTGAGGACAACACTGGAGCCTACGCCAGTTCCTTGGCAACCCCAGTACCAGCTCGAATCAATATACAGACTACGACTTAGAGATTGTGAAAAACGGACCATTGAGTTACAAAAAATTAAAGAAAAACATTTGGTTAATGTTTTGGTAAATATAGTAAAAAAAAAACCCCAACAACCTCAAAAACAAACAACCAAGTTTTTATTTCAGAACAGCCACTGGGGTGGCCACCTGGAGCCTGTGGAGCTGCAGAGCAGATGTTAGTGAACACCTTACTAGTAGGTGAACACCGTGCTAGTACACTCGCTCAGCTCCAGATTTTCAGTGAGAGTAACAGGCTAATTTAATTCTGTGAATAAGCTGAACTCAAGTCAAGGGTCTGATGCTGCCCTTGGCGACACATCTGGTTGCACAGATTTTAGGGACAAAGATTGCGGAAATTCAGCTTTAATTGAAAAAAGAAAAGGAAAAATGTATGAGGCCAACTTAAAGCATCTCTGGAAATTGCTACATGATGGCCAAACCGAGTCTTAAGTCAAACAGTGAAAACGATGTATTCAGTGATTTTAAAATGCTGGCACCGAAGCATGGGGGCCTGCAGCAACGGTTATTCTGCTTCTAAAATTATACATTTATAAAATGTCAAAGACCTTGTTCTTTCTCATTGTTTACATTGTTGTTTAATTTTTTTAACTTCATGAAAATAGAATCAAATAAAGCAATATCTCGTATTTGGAACAAAAAAACAAAAGACAGTGATTTCTAAATGTGCTGTATTCCCATATAGATCAGTGGGAAATGACCAAAAGGAAGAGCCACTTCACTTCTCATGAACTGATTCTGAAAGGCAAGACCCTGCTGCTCTGTCTTGTTCTGTGAGAGGAAAACCCAGGAGTCGAACACTTGCATTAGCACAGTCCACCCCAGTCATGTTCCCTTTTCTCTGGCTCCCAGCACTGATCCATCTTGTAGGTCCTTTCATAGAATGCTCTCCTTGCATGGGGTTGTGGCAAATGTAGCCACATTCTTTTTCCTACACCAGGTCTAGCCTGTCTGCTGGGTCCCCTGAGTCTACTGAAGTAGAGCATGTCTTCCCCTTAGCCCTTTTGCAGAGCGGAGTGTGGTGGAGGGCAATTCACTTGCCTAATTGGCTCAAGAGATGAAAATCTTGCATCAGCCTCTCTTAGCCACTAATCTATCCAGCTGACTGCAAGCCTAATTGGCAGCTTGTTGAGTAATTTGGCTCCTAACGCGTTGTATTGATGTTGGATCAACATCCAGTGGAAGAGGAGGTGACAGGCTGCTTCCCATGTAACAGCAAGCATGTGCCTGTCCCGTCCCTGCCCTGTATTCAGAAGAAGTTTATTAGTTCTTCCTCCTTCTTTCCAGTCTTTGCTAGCCAGCAGAGGCTCGGAGATGTTATTAGCTATGTTATCCCAACTGTGAGCTCTATTATATTCTCAGTATCTACGTTAGGGACAAGAAGTAAGAATATGCTAGTGGTTACTACGGTTGGTCAAATGTTTCACTTATTTGCTTTTTATTTTATTTTATTCTGAGGTGCTGGGGATGGAACCCAGAACCTTGGTAATGTTTGCACACTATCACCCAGCGTGTGCTAT
This sequence comes from Microtus pennsylvanicus, assembly GCF_037038515.1. Classification (NCBI taxonomy): domain Eukaryota; kingdom Metazoa; phylum Chordata; class Mammalia; order Rodentia; family Cricetidae; genus Microtus; species Microtus pennsylvanicus. The sequence continues at coordinate 105,598,129 of NC_134588.1, read as the reverse complement.
CCAGCTTTGCATTTAGGTTTTAAACAATGAAAATCATTTAGATTTGAATGAAAATATAATGTAAAACCAGTTTCTTAAGTGATGAAACCCTAAATGAAAGACATGATAGGCTTTTATTGTGTTTGGAGGAGTGTTCTTTGCAATGGATATTTAGGTTATAACAAACAAAACAGGCCAGGCAGCAGCCACTGCAAACAGCACTAAACTCAGTGTGGCGGACCGGAAAATACCCAGGTATAGTTGGCAACATATCTCAACAATGGTACTTAATAATTTTAACGACAAATCCTTAATAATCTAGGACTTCTACCAAAAACTAAGACCAAGCCACTGCCACTGACTGCCTGTAAGAAGTGTGACAATGGTCTTCCTCTGTTGCTCACTGCTTTTCTGCACCTTTACAGACGACATTTCTCAGACTACAGAATGCACTCTGCTGGCAAGCCTCTGGCTTCAGTACTCCTGAATTTCACAATAGTAAATCTACATCCTTGGCTGGAGATACACACTGGCTTTAGTGTGTGACTTTGAAGGAGGAAGAGAACAAGCCATACATTAAAAAAGTCAATATCTAACCATATCAATATTCATTTTCCATTGTCAATACGCAATACAAAGGTGAAAGAGCAGTAAATAAGCGAAAGCAGTGAAATAAATTTGGTGTTCCTGTCACAATTAATAAATGTGCGACCAATACCATGGCTGGCACAGCCTTTAAAGAGACTGAATTCTGTTCAGCACAATTGCTAAGAGGACTGGGGGACTTTCTCCACTGTAGCCACATCACAATCAGATCTGGGGTTTAATTTCATAGGGATTCAGAGTGCCTTACAGATATTGCCATTTTCGTGAATGTATTATACAACTGTTCATGCTGACAAGTCATCAACTTCTACGGATCCAATGTGGGATGGCAAATGAAAAGTTCCTAATTATACATTTCCAGCAAGCTTTCGCTAAGCTTTTTTTTTTTTTAAATATATCTGCTATTTGTTTTCACAATAAACTAAAGAGAAATCAGAGAGAATTACAAGCAATATCTACCTGTCCATCTCTGACTCTTTCTATTTCACACGAGGAGTTTTCTTTTGGCTTTTCCTCATTTAGATTCAATGCTGATGAAACGGAAGTAACGTGAGTGTACATGAGGGAAGTGTGTCCATGAGTGCACATGAGGGAAGTGTGTCCATGAGTGTACATGAGGGAAGTGTGTCATGAGTGTACATGAGGGAAGTGTGTCCATGAGTGTACATGAGGGAAGTGTGTCATGAGTGTACATCAGGGAAGTGTGTCCATGAGTGTACATCAGGGAAGTGTGTCCATGAGTGTACATCAGGGAAGTGTGTCCATGAGTGCACATGAGGGAAGTGTGTCCATGAGTGCACATGAGGGAAGTGTGTCCATGAGTGTACATGAGGGAAGTGTGTCATGAGAGTACACGAGGGAAGTGTGTCCATGAGTGTACATGAGGGAAGTGTGTCATGAGTGTACATGAGGGAAGTGTGTCCATGAGTGTACATGAGGGAAGTGTGTCATGAGTGTACATCAGGGAAGTGTGTCCATGAGTGTACATCAGGGAAGTGTGTCCATGAGTGTACATCAGGGAAGTGTGTCCATGAGTGCACATGAGGGAAGTGTGTCCATGAGTGCACATGAGGGAAGTGTGTCTTTTGGAAGGTTTGCAAGGACTTGTGAACACAGCCAGAACAAACATGGGTGTATACATGTGCATATATACACTGAGGCCAGATGAGGCATTCAGTGTTCCACTGCCCCTCTCAACCTTATTCCCATGAGGCTCTGTTCCATGAACCTGGAGCGAAGCTGGTCCTAAGCAAGCCCTAGTCACTGATGCCCTGGTCTCTGTCCTCTGCACCATTGGAGATACTGGCACTCGTGGATGGGTCTAGCTCTTTGGGTGGCTGCCGGGTACCTGAACTTAGGTACCAGTATCTGCACAGCATGTGCTCTTACCCAGTGAGCCATTTATTCAGCCTCAAAACTACTTTTTCAAGAGGAATTCTACAGGTCAATACAGTCTGGGAAATGTATTGATGCAATGGACACTGTTTTCTTTGACTAATTCTGCTGCAGAATTTGAAAACAGCAATTTTCATGGACAAAGTGATATTCAATATCTAACCTCACTATCCAACTGTATTTATGCAATGGCTTTTCTGACTGCATTTGGAAAAGCACCTTCACTCAGGGCTGGGTCATTAGTGTTAGAAGGTATTCTCTTGAAACTAAGGACTTGCCCAAAATACCTGCATATCTTCCTGTCTGAAAGGAACTGCTGCACACAGATTTGAAAATACACTTAAAATAAGTGACATTTTTAGCAACTAACTAAACAAACACAAAACCAAAATAATAATGACAAACCCCACCATATTAAATGCCTATGAACTTTATTCCATAAGCTAAAATCTGGTAGTAAAATGAAAGTCCCAAATCTTAAAAGGTCTCAACAGACTCAGGAGAAAAACAGTATCTGGAATATGCTGGCACATGTTCAGCACAGGCTTACGAACAAAGGACTGCTTTAGGCTACAGTTAAAGTGTGGATCTAAGTTCTTCATGAATGGTTTCCTCTAATGCCTTGAGCTCTGAAGTCAAGATCTCTTGTACAAAGGACCATGTGACCCCTTCTGGTCCCCACTTCACATAGGTGCTACATCTCAGGGCCTGGTCCAGCTTCTGCTTTGTTACTGTGGCCACACGGGACCATTAGTAACATTCCTAGGACTTGTCCTGCTGTGGCTTCTGCCACTGAGGTCAAAGTTCACTGGGAATGGAAATGTCGAGGAATCCTGTTCCAGCCTTAGGGGAGGCTAAAAACTCTTATCACATCTATTTGACCTAAAATGTGGTTACATGGAGAGATAATACATATTACAAGTATTTCATGAATATTGTACATTCCTCCCAGTAATAGCTGGGTGCATCTTCTATAAATTTCAGATACATAGTTGGGTTCAAGTCAGTACATCCAAGAGAGGTCTCTTTTGTCTTTCATTTTATATTAGTGTACGTTAGTTGTACAAAATAATAGGTTTTGCTATGATATATTTTTTCTTGCACATGATGTGTTTTGATGGGACTACTCTCCTATCACCCCATCCTACCCCCGTGGTCCTTTCTTCTTCTGGAACATGACACTTTTGATAACTGGATGGCATTTGTGACACGTGACCTATCTAGCTTTGTCTCTGACCTTTGCTAGGGAGACCCCAGGCATCATCTCTTAATGTAAAAGGACAAACACTTCACAATATCCTGTAAGTTCACTTACACTGCACACAGCAGAGTTCTAATTAGAGCATGGCCGCAGAGCCCGTGTGTCTACTACCCAATGCCATGCATCTTACTTAAGCCTAGGCTTCTGTTTGGAAGGGTAGGCTGGTTATTTCAGAAAGGAAGAGAAGGAAAAGGGAGGAACAAGAGCAAAAGGAGGTCTTCATATATGCTCAGAATATGTATAATCATAAGACAGTGACTATCCTATACCAACCACTCAGGTCTAGTAATCACATGGTCTTAGGTAGTGAGCTATTCGTCAGTTCATCTGCCTACTTCATTTCCTCTGCAAGTCTGAAAATTTCCTCAAGCCAGCCAAAGACACAGTTTTGGAGGGTTTTGCAGCTTTGCTGCATCTCACTCATTTGGGTGTGTGCACAGCACGTGTCTCATTGATTAGCTACTTACAAGGTCCACACGGTGAAAGACTATACATCCTAATGTAAAGGCAAATGATCTGCGTTACAATTTCTTGCAACCATGCTTCTCTTGCAGGGCGAGTGATTATGGATCGCCTATGTTTTGTTTGTGGTGATTTATGCCCTCTGCATTTGTGCTCCTCCCCTCCCGCTTCATTTTACCTGCTGTAGTAGGTCCCGGCAAAGGGGCAGCTTTTCTTCTCCTTTTGATGTCTCCTGTACACAAGGATCCTAAATGCATGCTTGTTTGCCTACAAGTAATTATCAGAAGAAATAAAAATTATTAACAAAGGAGGGGGAAAATGACACATAAACACATAGCTTGTATAATCTGAACCTAAATCAAAACATTCTCACCAAAGATGGAGCTGCATAGTAAAACCACCAATCTTGTTTATATCGAAACATAATTACGTTTGTTGACAAGCGCTCAGCAGCTAAACGCACCATCATAAATTGTTACTGGGATGAATAATATAAAAGGAATGCTTTTTAATTTTCAAAACTGGCAATCTTTCTGGCTCAACATAAAATCAAGCACTGTTGCTTCTGACAGGAAAATAGCAAAGATTAATTATCTAAAGAGATCACAATATTGTTGCTAGGTTATCAATTGGTTGCTAATGCTTTACTGTCAGGACGACATTTATTACAGAAAAAGTATGATCAATTTCTTTTCGGATATTATGCAGCAGTGAATTCTTTTAAAACATTTTAAATAGATGGAAGGAAATGGTGATGTTGTCCTTATAATTCATACAATTAGAATCGTTTAATTATTTACTAGTCAGGAGAGAACAATTTGAATGCATGAATGCCTGTCTGCTGTTCCCAATAGTCGAAATGATCCTAGGCTACAAATGTATAAAGACATGAGATATAAGAACTCAGGGTGGGCCTTGTTATTTTTGGAACCAGTTGTAATTATCCAATTCTGCTTAACTTTAGTCTTCTAGATTAAAAAAGTTTTAGAAAAATAATGGCTCAATTAGAAACCAAAAGGGCTAATGCAAAGAAAGAAAGGATTTAAAAGTCTTCAGACTTTGCAAGCCACAGACAGTTTCTGCGCTCATTTCCAGGGCCATAATCCTTTATGTGAGGTTCGGATAGGGACCAAAGACCACAGAGCAGAAATGAATGAAATGTATTTACTAAAGTAATGCTGTTTACTTCTACATAGAGGAATCTGATAGTGGCATGTGATTTTAAACAATCCAAATTGAAAACAGCCAGGTATTTCAGAAATGAAAAGAAAAAAGAGATACAAGTAAAACAGTGGTACATATTTTTACTACATGTACATATATTTAGGTTTAAATATAATGAAAAACCATTGCTGACCAAACTGTATGCATCTGAACAAATGGTTTGAAACACAGGTGCGGCCACAATGAGTGAGGTAATATGTGGGCAGAAGAGAAAAATAGCATGAAATCTACTTTGTAGTTTAGTAAGAAATAGGCATCTATTAGTTTTCCTTTGTACTAAGCACACAGTGTTTCCTTGTTACAGAATAAATCTCTATTTTAAAAAAAAATTAGTTCAGCCAGTTACTTTTGCTTTACTCTCAAACGGTTATTGTCATACAAAATTATAACATATTTATTAGATTGAAGAGGGAAATCTTGTCTCATAATCTCAAGAAAAATAAATAGTTGTGTTCATATTTATTTTTTAAAATCGCATAAAAATTTTAAGGTCTGTAAGGAAACAAGAGACCTATTCTGTTTGTGCAAAATTAACTCAGCAAGCATTTACTAGTATGCACTATACACTCAGCATATGCTTCCATACAGGTGGTGGAAAGGCGGAGGGCAGGGAAGAAGAAATGAAGACATGGGGAGAAAACGGGGCCTTCAGTTCTTCCTGCAAAATAACTAGGAGTGGTGCTGCCGGCGGCAGGGAAGCCCTACTAAACACCGTGGAGATGACATCATTTAGTCCTGCTAAGCATTCTAAGCACTGGAATGAAGCACACACACACACACCCTTTGTAGGATTTTCTTTAACGGAAAAGCTATACTTTTGGAGTGTACTCCTTAAACTCCAACTCTATTGGGACAACGTTACAACTGTCAAGCACACAGAGTAGAAGTGACAGGTACAGTCCCCGTCCTCAGAAAGGTCGAGTAACGGTCTTGAAGGCCAAGTGGCCAAGATCACTCGCAAACTAGAGATCTCACTTTATCCCATGTGTGATGTTTCTCTGGGTTTTCCTTTGAAATTGCAGTAACAGCTGCTTTCTCCCTGTTAATGAAGTCAATAAACTCCAATACTTTCATTTTATATTCCCACGATAGTCATGAGCTTACTTTTTATTGTAAAGAAAAAGTCCCTTGCTTTTCTGCTTGTGTGTTCATGTGTGCACATGCATGTATGTGAACATGTGTATTGGGTGAAGTTCCTCAGGAGAGTATCCATCTTTTCTCTAGTTGCTGTCCTGAGCTCACTGACTGAGACTGGCTGTCCAGAGCCCCAGGGAGCCATCACTCTCAGCCTCCACGGCACTGGGACCTCAGGCACAAGCCGCTGTTATGTCTCACATCTATAATCATTTTGCCAATGTAGCTCTTTCCTAGGCCCACTGTAGTCTGCTCGGTTCTCTTTCCCAAAGCCTTGAATCAGGTTTACTTTCTCTAGAGCCTACACAAGACAAGTCAGTTATGGTACAGGAGACCATTCTGAAAACAGGAAAATGGTTTTCTATTCCTTTAGGGTGTTGGGCGTGTGTGTGCGTCTGTGTGTGATGTGTGAGGTTTGTATTTGCCTGTGCATGTGTGAGGAGACAGAGTCAGTGTGGTGAGGAGACCAGAGTCAGTGTGGTGAGGAGACCAGAGTCAGTGTGGTGAGGAGACCAGAGTCAGTGTGGTGAGGAGACCAGAGTCAGTGTGGTGAGGAGACAGAGTCAGTGTGGTGAGGAGACAGAGTCAGTGTGGTGAGGAGACAGAGTCAGAGTGGTGAGGAGACAGAGTCAGTGTGGTGTCACTATCGCTCTCCACTTTCTTCTTTGTGACAGGGCCTCTCAGTGACGCTGGTGACTGCTATTCCAGCTATACCAGGGGCCAGGGAGGACTGGGAATCTGCCTTCCTCTCCAGCACAGGGGTGCAGGCCTGAGACATCATGCCCAACTTCTTACATGTGTGTTTGGAATATTACTCAGTTCATCAGACATGCGCAGCGAACACTTGCCCCATCTACCCTGACTTCCACCCAACACTCTTCTTGCAAAAGGTGTTTAAAACCCCAGCATTTAAAGATTTGGAAAGCACTCTTAAGTGAATTCTGTCTTTAACAATTCACTTCTCACACTATTCAGAATTTATTAGCAAGGCCCACGTAGAAGATTGTGGGAGACAGACGTAAAGAATACCACCATCTTCTGAAACCTTTGGGAATCTTTGCAAAGCCAACTCTCCTGCCCACCTAGTGCAGGCCCACGGCAGGGGAATAACCATGCACAACGACTACAGCCAGAGGTCATGGACTCAGCGACTTAGGATCTGGGCTGCAGATCAGCAAGAGCACAGGCTAGCCCCTCTCTCACCTCACTTCACAGGGAGAGTGGGCAGCTACAAACAGCTAGGTCTGTTAACAGCAGCTATGATCTTAATTTAAAAATCAATGTCTGTCTCAAAGGCAGCCTTCAGTCTACGTGGTCGTCTGTCTTTGCAAAGCCCTGTACTGAGAGCTTGACTGGGAGGAGGGGCCCCCAGGGCATCTTAAGAACAATACAACATCCCATGAACACATCTAAAGTTGAGATCCTTCTATTTTTAGGCACTGTAGAAAAATTGCCCATGACTGGATTAGTGCATCTGTGTCAGCAACGAAGTTGCCTGTGAAGAAAAGAGAGGGAGACAGGGGTGGTCTGAGGTTTCACTCAGCACCCTGAGTCGGTACTTGGGGTCAAGGACTGAGTCCACGCAGTAGTCCAGACTCTCCTGTCATCCAGGTGCAAAGGACAAAGAAAGAACTCTGCTTGGATTGAGTTCCCTGCTGAGGACTACTGGAAATGAGGTTTCCATTATTAAACATAAGAAAGGCAGAACCCAGAAGCCTTTTAGTTTTGTTTTGTTGCTTAAATAGACTGTGCCTGACTTGTCCCTATTGTTTATGGCAAGAAAGCCTTTCAGTGGTGCGGCTGTGGGAAACAGAACATCTCATCATCTAGAGGAAAGAAAAAAGTAATCAAACAAAACGACCACAAAGCCTACGGAGAAGCACCTTGCCGGAGAGCAGTGGCTTTGACGGGCTGACAGCACGGAGGCAGGCCACGTCAAACACAATCACAGTAAAGGCAAGACAACGGGAGCTTGTCTCTTCACGGCACGCGTTTAGAGTCTTTTCAAAGCATTAGGCCTTGTGAAAGCTGCCCCCTGGATACAATGTGTTCCCAAGCAGCCTGGGACATGCTGCAGAGAGAGACAAGCAGATGTGACCATGGCCCTGGCATTTGGCAAGAACGCTCACTGTCAGCTGGGACAATATCTGCCTGGACAGGGCATCAGCTGCACAGAAGTGAGGCGGGTCTGTGGTGTCATGGAGGAGAGCCTGGGTGGCAGAGGGACAGACAGTGCTGGGAAATGCAGCCTTGTGTGATCCCCTCCTCCAGACCCACAAGGCCACCCCCACCCCGCCCCGCTTACCCAGTGTCAGTATGTCTCCACAAATTAAACTGAACAGACAGGGGGAGGCTCGAGCCCTGCTCCTCCTGAGCCCTAATGCATACCAAGTATGAGCAACTTTCAGGCAATCTGTTTAACAGAACAAGGGCTCAAATCCTTGCTTTTCAGTGTTTTCTTTCAAAGCCCCTTTGTCCTCCCCGACTCCTTGTGTGTGTGTGTGCACGTGTATGCATGTGTAGGCCAGATTTGTGTCTCCTTCAATTGATCTCCACTAAGTCAGGGTCTCAATGAATCCTGAGCTGCCAATCAGGTGAGTCTAGCTAGGCAGCTTGCCTTAGGGAACTCCTGTCTCGACCTCCGGAGGGCTAGGACTGTAGACCTGGTTTATATGTGGGCGCTGAGGACTCCAAATTCTGTCCTCATGATTGTGCACAAGCCCTCCATCCACTGGGCTCTCTCCAGTCCCTTCCTATGTCAAATCTCCTAGGACATTTGGAATTATTAGTCTACCACAAAGCAGCTCTTGGTGGTGTTGTCCCCTCCACCACTCTTACTTTGGTCACTTGACTTTACATTCTCCCTCAATCCCAAGCCAAGTCTCCTGACGTAGGGAACTGGCTGCAGTGATGGGGCTCATGCTGTCCTTGGCTTTATCATCTCACCGAATCTTCCCATATCGTAGTTCCTTCAGAACAAGCCCCTTGGACCTCCCTGGGGTTCACATCTGGACTGAAACCATGACCTGTGACGGGGCTGCTTCTGGAATTCCTCAGCAACCTATGTTTATTAACCTTGCATTCTCTGTCCAAAGCTCTCTCCCTGACAGCCCACAGCCCCTTTCAGCTGCTACTGACAAATCTGTCCTATTAGAGGCTCTGCTGCTCTAGGAGCAGAGTTCTAATCCTGTCCCCCTTTCTTCCCAACCCACTTTCCTGGCTCTGTACCTGGTTGGTGGCTGCTGTGGAATATGCTGTGGGAGCTGGCTTACAGTGCTCACCATGGCCAGGTGAGCACCCCTGGGATCAAGGGTGAAATTCCATGCATGTGGCCTCTTAGGGCAGATCCTACATGGTTCTGATCCATGAGCAGTGTGTGGGATGGGGTTCCCGATTAACAGGAGGAGCAGGAGGCTGAAACCGGCCATCTACAGCACACTTAGCTATGCACCGTGGCTTCCATGTGCAATTCAGCACTCAAAAGGCCGAGGCAGGAGCAGTGTCATGAATCCCCGACCAGCTAAAGGATGAATTCCAGGTCAGCCTGGGCGACAGGGAGACTGTTTCAAAAAAATAAGACAATTTCTATGTAATATTTAAAACAGCTATCTATTGTATAGAGAGAGATAGGTTACCTTTAATAGTACAACATGATGAACAATAAAATTTAAAATATTAAGTTGGACCCACACATAACACAAGCCAACAGTGACTGCTTTGCCCTTGAGTGCCTCACCTGCTTTTCCTCTCTTCACCAGACCCCAAACTTCACTCACACAAATGAGGAAACCCACAAGTGCCCTAGGTGATAGGTTCTGAGAACTGTAGAGGGTCACACTAGTGACTGCTTGTGTATGCTGGCATTTCACAGGGATTTTTCTGTTATTATTACTGGATGTCTTGGCAATGAGCCTATAAGAACGTATGTAACATAGATACATGAGAGAACAATGGTACTGACAAATGCAGGTTGCTGGGCAGAGAGGGTGAATCTGTGCCGTAGGCTGTCAAGCTTACAGCTGGGGAGACCGGGAGTCATTCAGTCACGGGCTGACTAGTGGGGACTTTAAAGACTTGGGGGATATATTAGATATTCCTATGTAAAGTGTGTGGCACAGCTGGCACACACAGTGACAGCTATTGCTCCTACTACACCACCGTGCCAGCTTTACAGGTAAGCAGCCCAGGGCACAGGAAAGGTAAAAACAATTTATCTAGGTTCAAACAGTTAACGGAAGAAAAAGCATGCCACCATAGTCCACCTGGAGGTCCCCTCGGTGAGTTGTCCCTCAACACACCACACAAGCATGTGATGTGACAAACCACTGCAGATGCACACACCTGTATCAATACGCTGTAATAACAAACCATGGCAGATGCACACACCTGCATCAATAAGCTGTAATAACAAACCATCACAGATGCACACACCTGTATAAATACACTGTAACAACAAACCATCGCAGATGCACACACCTGTATCAATATGCTGTAACAACAAACCATCACAGATGCACACACCTGTATAAATACACTGTAACAACAAACCATCGCAGATGCACACACCTGTATCAATATGCTGTAATAACAAACCATCGCAGATGCACACACCTGTATAAATACACTGTAACAACAAACCATCGCAGATACACACACCTGTATCAATACGCTGTAACAACAAACCATCACAGATGCACACACCTGTATCAATATGCTGTAATAACAAACCATCGCAGATGCACACACCTGTATCAATAAGCTGTAATAACAAACCATCACAGATGCACACACCTGTATCAATATGCTGTAATAACAAACCATCGCAGATGCACACACCTGTATAAATACACTGTAACAACAAACCATCACAGATGCACACACCTGTATCAATATGCTGTAATAACAAACCATCACAGATGCACACACCTGTATCAATATGCTGTAATAACAAACCATCGCAGATGCACACACCTGTATAAATACACTGTAACAACAAACCATCGCAGATGCACACACCTGTATCAATATGCTGTAATAACAAACCATCGCAGATGCACACACCTGTATAAATACACTGTAACAACAAACCATCGCAGATACACACACCTGTATCAATACGCTGTAACAACAAACCATCACAGATGCACACACCTGTATCAATATGCTGTAATAACAAACCATCGCAGATGCACACACCTGTATCAATAAGCTGTAATAACAAACCATCACAGATGCACACACCTGTATCAATATGCTGTAATAACAAACCATCGCAGATGCACACACCTGTATAAATACACTGTAACAACAAACCATTGCAGATGCACACACCTGTATCAATATGCTGTAATAACAAACCATCGCAGATGCACACACCTGTATCAATATGCTGTAATAACAAACCATCGCAGATGCACACACCTGTATCAATATGCTGTAATAACAAACCATCGCAGATGCACACACCTGTATCAATATGCTGCAATAAGGAAACAATAAAGGTCATTTAAAATAACAGTTAAGCTTTTTCTTGATTAACAGGCTTTTTCTTCTTTAGTATTTGGTTCTGTTTGCTTCATCTAGATTGTAGCACATTAGAACTAGGCACCCATTGTTATCTTGGACTTAAAGGCTCACAAGTCCTTGGGTCTGAAGTCCACTGATATTCTCAGGTGAGTCGCTTGCCATGAGCTTTCTCTTGGTCATAGCTTAGTACCATAGACATGTCTTGCATTCTGTCTATGGTGTATTCTGTGCTTTATGGAAAGCCTGGCTTGGTGTTGGACACCTCTTGACCGCTAGAGGGACAGGTCTTAGCATGTCATGTCACGTGTGTGTCAGCCAAGTGGGCTGGTATCTTAAAGGCTATTGGCTAAAGAAGTGGAAGGAGCTCCCACAGCACCTTCCCATTTGTTTAAATAAAAAAGTTCAAACCCAATACAAAACTATATACACTAGGAACAGATATCAAGTATAAGATTAGAATTACAACCAGCATAAACAATATTAAGCAAGGAACGTATGCTAAATGTTTTAATAAACATTCTATCCTAAGGAGTCTAAATCTTGTATTGGAAATGGCTTGGCTAGATCATAAGAGGACAGTAACTATGACTATCTAATCTTCAACCTCAGCAAAGGCCTGAGAAGGGAGATAATATTACTTGAGTAGGCAGGAAGTGCAATCAAACAGCTTCCAAAATATACAGTAGATGACAGAGACAACTGGCTGTCTGAACAGTCACCCAAAGTCTCATTTGCAATGTTGAAGCAACCAACTTTGGCTAAGGCCTAGAGTAACTGACAGACCATTTTCAGAGGCAGGCAATTTTTCCATCTTACCCTGTCTTGGCAAGATTTGACAGTCTTTTTTTCTTGTATCCTGCTTGTCCAGGCCAGACATAGTGTACTTTGTCAGTGGTCAAGGCATGGATAGTTTCTTGCCCAATGGCCAGTTGTGCCAAGAAGAAGACAAACTTCCTAGTGAAGTGTCTTTGGTGTTCAACACTCTCTTGGGAATAGATTGGTGCTGCCAGGAGCAATCATGTCTCATGTCAACAGAATCCTAAATTATTTAAATGTCATATTCTACATATATCAGAAGTCAGTTCTGTATCATCTGGTATAAGCTCAGTAGTTTCAATATGCAAGACAACTCTTTCTGCATATTGCAAATTAGTAACTATACTGAGAGTTTCTTTAAAACCCCTTAGCACCATGAGAATAGCACTTAATTTTGCCTTTTAGACAGAATTATAATGGCTTTGTTCTACCTTATTTAAATCTCCTGATTTGTAACCTGCCTTTTCTGATTTATTTGCATCTATATAAAATGCACAGGCTCCAGTTATTGATACATCACATACAATTCAGGGAAGAATCCAAGTAGTTCTTTTTATAAGGTTAATCCTATAACTTTTGAGATAATTGCTATTAATTTCTTCCAAAAAATTAGCACAAGCTCTTTGCCAAAGGTCATTGCCTTTCCATAATTTTTTAATTTCATCAGTAGTAAAAGGAACTATCAGCTCTGCTCAGTCTATCCTGGTAGTTGACAAAGTCTCAATTTTCCTTTTATAATTAATTCAGAAACTTTTTCCACATAAGTTTTTAACTTTTTTACTTGGTTTATGTGGTAAAAAGATTTATTTTGAGATACTATCTTCCCTCTGCATTAAAATTCCTATAGGGGAAATTCTGGAAGGCAATATGACTAGAATACAATTAAGATTTGGATTCACTCTATCTACATGTGCCTCCTGTAATTTCTCTTCAATGACCATCAATTCTTTATCCGTTTCAGCTATTAATTCTCTGGGACTATTTAAGTCTTTATCATCAACTAAGATTTTGTTTAAATGAACTATTAGGTCAGGTGTTATCCAACAGCCAGTCATAGACTGGAAATATCTCCTAACAATCTTTGAAAGTCATTAAGAGTCTGCAATTGGTCTCTCCTAATTTGCACTTTTTGTGTCCTAATTTTCTGCAAACCTATTTTGTAACCCAGGTAATTGACAAAATATTCTATTTGTATTTTTTCTGGAGCAATATGTAATCCCCATTTAGCCAAACTTTTATTTACTTCTTCAAATATTCTTTCTAAAGTATCTGCATTTGAATCAGATAACAAAATGTTGTCCATGTAATGGTAAATTATAGATTTAGGAAATTGCATATTATTTCCAATGGCTGATGTACGAAGTATTGGAACAGGGTGAGGCTACTGAGCATTCCCTGTGGGAGGATGGTCCACTAATATCTCCTGGTAGGCTGAGAATTATTATAAGTGGGCACTGTGAAAGCAAATTTTTCTTGATCCTTTTCTTGTAAAAGTATAGTGAAGAAACAATGCTTTAAGTTAATAACTATAAGAGGCCATCCTTTTAGTAATAGAGAAGTCAGAGAAATAACAGACTATAGAGGGCCCATGGGTTAGATAACCTTTTTGACAGCTCTTGTATCTGTCACAATTCTCCATTTTCCAGATTTATTTTTTAACAAAAAATACAGGAGAATTTGAAGGGCTGGTTGATTCTTCAATGCGGTGAGCATCTACTTGCTCCTGTATCAGCTGTTCTGAAGCCTGTAGTTTGTCTTCTGTTAAAGGTCATTGTTTAACCCATATGGGTTTCTCAGTTCACCATTTTAAAAGCAAGGCTGTTAGTACCTCTGAAGGTTGCCAGTTGCTTTTTTGTTCTTATACAGCCTGAATGGCTGGTGACCTTTGTTTATAATATCCTTTCCAGAAACATGAGTTTTGGGGACTGTAGAAATGTTAACCTGGGTATTCCATTACTACAATAGGTCACAGCCCCATAAATTCAAAGCAATATTAACTACATATGGCCTCAGCCTTCTTTTCTGTTCTTCTGGCCCTATGAATTCAATTCACCTCGTGCTTTGTTTTACTTGAGACAGTGTTCCAATTCCTAGGAACTGAATATCCACCTTTTGAAGAGGCCAATCTGGATGCCAAGATTCCGGAGTAATGATAGCCACAGCCACACCTGTGTCTAGTAATCCCTCAATTACAATGCCATTCATACACACTCTTAGCTTTGGTCTTTGATCATTTATAGAAGTCTGCCAAAATATACATTTCCTATTACCTACTGGAGTTTTTGAATCATCATCCAGGTCTATTCCATCATCCAAAACAGTATGGTTTTTTTTTTTTTATATTAGGCACTGGATTGTTTAATTTTCCTGGTGAAACATGTTCTCCACAGTGACTGGGAATGACTGGGTCTTGTTTGACATCGGGGCCTGAGAGAGGTCCCCAAGGAGTTTCCCAGTGGTATCGGGTTGCCTTGTCTGTCTCGTTGACCTACATTCATTAGTTCTATGTTGGCCTTTGCCACACCTACATATATCAGAAGGCTGAGTCCTCCTATTTTTTGCCATTCCTAGAGGAGACATTTTTCCTAGGAATTCCTTGTCTACAATCCCTTCTTAGATGTCCTATTCTTCCACAATTAAAATATTTGGCATTTTGGTGTCTCCTCACACCATTGGAAATTGTTTCTCCTAACCAACCTTCAGTACTATAGTCAAATGTTTCAACATTCATTATATGCAATATCTATTTATCTATGGGTACTGATCCAACCTTTAAAGGTCCAAGGATCTTCTTACATTCTAAGTTGGCATTTTCAAAAGCCAAGGATTCAATTAGTACACTTCTAGCTCATTCAGGGCCTGTAACTCCTAATTTTACAACCCTAGTTAATCTTTGTAAGAAGTCAATAAAGGGTTTTCTTTCTGGCCCTGTTTAACCCTAATATATGACTCAGTCCTCTTTCATAGTTCTTGAATCCTGTCCCAAGCATTTAAAGCTGCTGTACTACATAGGGACAAGGTGCATTCGTAGTGAGCCTGTTTATGAGGATCAGAGTAATGACCCTCGCCAAGAATTTGATCTTGGGAAATGTCAACTCCTTTTGCTTTCCCCTGTTGCTCTAAAATTTTTTGCTTCTTCTCTCCAATAACACTTCCAAAGCAGCTGAGGTCCATTTTCTAGGACCACTGAGATTAACTGAAGCCAATTGTGTAGGGCAGCCTTAGTGCTTTGAGCCCACATTTCACCATTTCCCTGACAAAAGGTGAATGTAGCCCATGAGAAACTATTGCTTGTTTTATTTCTGTTAGATTGCTCATATGTATTGGTTCCCATGCATATTCTTTCTGAGAAAATTACTGGATATGTAGATGAAACTCTGTGTAAGTCATCAAGGAGTTTGGCATGTACCGATGAGGCTAAATTCTGTCCTTGTACCTTCTGTCCCTGCTCATCAATTTCATGAAATGCTTCAGATTTATTGAAAATTTCAAAGAATTTTCAAATCATTTTACTACTGCCTTTTATAAAGTTTGAACTTCCTGTCCAGTGTTTGGTTCTAATGTCCTCACTGAGGATTCCAACTTTTTCAGTAAAGATAATAGCTCATCCTTGGACATATCATAAGTTTTCAACAGATTCTGACAGATTCAACAAATGCTATCTGTCTCTGTAGTATTGAACCATTTTTTAAAATATTTTTTTAATATTGAAAACAAAGTTAATTCCTAGAATCAAATAATATGAAGGAAAAGAGCATAAGTCCTACACAATATCTTCTACAATATAAGCAAAATAATTATTGAACTCCTGGATGTTATCAGTCATATTTTTGTAGTTTTTCAGATCTTATCTGTCGTAAAGTAATTACAACTAATTGGAGTAGGTGTAATAATCGTTACTGGCCAGCAGGTATTGCAGTTGCTAGAAGCAGCGAACAGCATGCGTTATTTACTTAGGTACTAAAAAATATGCTTTGTTTAAGAAGTATATTTATTAAGGTGATCAAATGATTCAGAGAATTGGGGCCCAGGATAAAGAGAAAACCCAAAGTTTTCCATCAGTATGAGTTGTAGACTGTGTGCACCATGGGAATTGTAGGCAGCAGTGTGTGGACTAGCGAGTGGGTCATGAGCTAGGGGGCGTTGAGCAGTCTGAGCGCCGGCTAAAGCCATGGGTGGGGGAGTCAGTGCCCAAAGCGTCATGTGGCTGGCAGACTGATCCCAAAATATGTGGACTGGTCCTCATGTTTGGGCGCCAGATGATGGCGGAAGATACAAAATAATCCCACACTAGTTCAGAATTAAGTATAATAAAGGGTTATTTATTTAGGGGACACTTACAGAGCACTGTCCTAGATCATAATCCTCTGCACGAATGGGGAAGAGGAACTGAGTTTAGCAGCCGGAAGTGAGAGAAGTTAGGGCACGAGCTCAGGCTTTACAGCTGCATTTATAGTATAAGAGACCATGCCCAAGTGGGCTGGTATCCTAAAGGCTATTGGTTGAAGGAACTCCCACAGCACCAGCACAGTGGTAATTTCCCTCTCCTGGAAGTGTTCCAAGCCTTGCTTCCAGACACCTTTCCTCTACAGCCACACCAGTGTGGCATATCTGTTACTACCCTTACCACATACTATGGTCTCTAGTTGTTTTCAGATTACAGGGATCTGTCAGTTAATTATGTAGAAAATAACTCCAGGCCAACGGGCATGTCTAATTCTCTGAGCCTAAGAAGCTACTGTCGTGTGTTAGAAACACAAGGAATCAAACTGCTGGAATCAACATGCACTCGGTGATGAAACAGGCATTTAAAAATGTATTTCTCTATTATTTAAATTCCTTCAAATGCATTCAATGATAACACATCGTCAACATTTATAAATTATTAGATACTAACCAAAATACACAAAGTCTCCTCTGTCATTTCCTTGCATGACTGGGCTGGGACACTGTGGCTTCAGACTGAGTGCAGTTTTGGTTTCATGCCCCATGCAGGGACTGTACCTGCTCAGAAGAGCCATGTCATTGTCTACAGTTTACTTGCTGAGTAAGTTGACAAAAAGCAAGGAGAGCATGGCAGCCACTTTTATCTTCATACTGATAGACTATCTGAGTAAGAGGATGGAATGTCTGAAACGTGACACATGTAAATAGATATTTATTTTGGAGTACGTTAGTGCTACCATCTGAAAACAAACTTATCTGAATTTTGTTTAAGATCTTGCTTACTACTGAAAGTCTATCAGAATCAATGGACTTACCACCTCTCTACACAGCCTTCCCAGTTCCCATTGCAGAAATAACTGCTCATCTCTTGGAAACAAATTAAAACAAAAAAAAATGTCTTCTACCTTCAGCTACGGTTATCACAGCACGGACAGGCATTCTGCACAGACTACATGCAAGAAGGCAAGAGGGCCCACATCTGATTTATTGAAGAATATTTCTGTCAGCAAGTTCATCCTTGCTAATATCATATGCTTATAAAATTGAATGAAATTTAAGCAGGCATGCCCAGAGCTTATAAGAATTATGTCTTTTAAACAATGTATACTTTTATTGGTTCCAATTTCACTAATATGAATGTGCTTACTTATGGAAACAGAAAACACTAAGTTTCTTTGGTCAGTGTCTTAGGTTACGGGGTATAATACCCATGTGTTCACTTATTCTACAGTATCGTCATTTCTATAGAATCTTGCATCTCAGTGTAGGTTTTATAGAAGAAATCCTTCCAGTCCTTCCTTTTCTACAAAGCCTGCTCCAGATGGCTCTGAGCAAGCAATAAGACCAGGAGGCAGAGGGACAGCATTCCTCTAATTCAACACAACACAAGACATGGAGAGCTTCGGAATGCCAGTCTGTACCCGGGATGGGTGCAGACACTGAAATATTCCAACCAAATTTCCTTTACAACTTTTTCCACTTCAGGTCCATTATTCACTGTGTTAAAAAATTTATTTTTGCTGGGCGGTGGTGGCGCATGCTTAGCACAAGAGGCAGAGCCAGCCAGATCTCTGTGAGTTCGAGGCCAGCCAGGTCTACAAAGTGAGTTTCAGGGCAGCCAGGGCTGCACAGAGAAACCCTGTCTCAAAAAACCAAAAAATTATTTTCAATGCTCATGAAGAAAAACACCATGCTACATGAAACCATTTCAAATATAAATTATTATTTCTTTTCTCCTTATACTTCTGGCAGACATATATGCTAGATAATCAGCTATCCAGTGAGCACTTTTTTTTGGACACAAATAAGGCAATTTTAATGTTTAAGATGTCAGGGTAGAAGGCTATGAGGCAGGTCACTTATCATCACCTGCCATGCCCCACCATCATGGTAGGGATTGAACTCAGGGCCTCATACATTGTAAGCACATTTTACTACGGATATATCCCCAGCTCAAGGTAACTTCACAAGGATTAGAAATAAGACTTGGGAAACAACATTGATACTTTATCTACCACTGAGTTAGTTATGAAAATTATTTAACCCCTTTTTCTATTTCTTCATATCTAAGGAGGATAATCAGATCTGTTACACAGGAAAAATTTTACACTCAATCTTTCAGCTACTATGAGAAGCTGGGTGTGGTAGCATATGCCTAAACACCCAGCATTCAGAAGGCTGAGGACACAGGGACTGAAGTCTGGGTTATACCAGAAGAATCTGACTCAGGAGAAAAAGGGGAGAAGATTGCTTTCTCAGCTGAGGGAACTTCTGTCAGTTCCCTGTTCACAGCTCCATCCCTCCCCATCCACCCATCCTGCACAGTGGTTAGGAAGGCAAGCCCAAAGAGATAAGATCCTTACTTCTTTGCCAGTTTGAACAATACTCAACATGCTTCGTCGGGTTTTCCTTCTCAGGGAAATAGAGGAGAAAGCAAAGCAAGACGCAAAATTCTCATGTGAGGGTTAAGCCAGTGTGTTTCTAGGTATGCACTTGGTAAGTTCCTGTGATGGAACCTTTAAGTGATAAATAGAATGTTACATGCTTTGGCATATTCTGCATATTTTACCTAAAAATGCAAAGTACTTAAGAATACATAGAAAAGCCAGGACAGAGTTGCTTAGTGGCTTTATGTATGAACAAAGTAAAGATATATTAAAATTAAGTGTTTGCAAGGCTGGGAGATGGCTCAGTGGTTAGAGTGGTTAGGAGCATGTGCTGCTCTTGTAGAAGACCTAAGTTTGGTTTCCAGTACCCACACAGGGCAGCTCACAACCACTTGTACCTCCAGCTCCAGTGAATGCAGCATTGCTGGCCTCCACAGGCCCTGCACTCATATGCGCAGCTCCCCCCCAGCGCCCCAACCATGCATTTAAAACACACACAGAATTAAAAACTAAAATGAAGTGTTTGGGAGAGGCCCAGGAAAGGCTGAGGAGGTTATGAGCATAGTGGAGAGTTGGCAGCATGAGGCAGAACTGGACAAGGATCTGAGGTGAGTGCAGACACAGTGAGAGAACAAGCTGACTTTAGATTTCCAAAGACATCCCAGACAGACTGAGAGTAAGAGTACTGGAAGTTTTGGAGATGGAGGAAGGGCACCAGTCCTTTGTCTGAACAAGAGATGGAGGACAAGGCCAAGAGAAGATTACATATGAAACCGAATCTAAATGGTGTGTGTGTGTGTTTGTTTGAGAGAGAGAGAGAGAGAGAGAGAGAGAGAGAGAGAGAGAGAGAGAGAATTCAAGAAGAAATGGAAGCTGGAGTTTGAAAAAATACTTCTTGTTAATATTTAATTGTGGAACCTTAAAAAATTTATGCCACTATAAGAAAAAATAGCAATTAAATAATGATATCACAAAATTGAAATAATGGGACTACAGAATCAAATCTTGATGTGGAAGTCTTCTGTTTTGTGTTGATTTCATTGGTTAAATAAAGAAACTGCCTTGGCCCTTTAATAGGACAGAAAATTACGTAGGCGGAGTAGACAGAACAGAATGCTGGGAGAAAGAAGCTGAGTCAAGCAGTCGCCATGATTCTCCCACTCCAGACAGATGCAGGTTAAGATCTTTCCTAGTAAGCCAGCTCATGGTGCTACACAGAATATTAGAAATGGGTTAGATAAATATGTAAGAGTTAGCCAATAAGAGGTTAAAACTAATGGGACAAGCAGTGTTTAAAAGAATACAGTTTCCGTGTAATTATTTCGGGTAAAGCTAGCCGGGTGGCAGGAAGCAGCCCCACTGCTCCTCTTCACAGCAAAATCTTTACAGGTGGAAAATAGTTTTACTTACTTTCAGCATAGAGAAATGGTATTTTCAGTGAAATATTTTCTATGTGCAAAAGGAAAAGGGAGAATAACTATTTTACTACCTAGTTTTTACCGGCAGTCACAAGGGTATTGGGATTTTGAGGCAGTTCTTGGTATTGTCATGTAAATATAAATTCCCATGCCCTTGAGATGGAACACCTTTAATTTTGTTCAAAAACAGATGAAGGGAAGTCCACAGAATGATGTTCTGAATTTAAGTTAGAATTATCATTATGAACCACACGTTCTGCCAGGAATACACAGAGAAGGAAAGAGAAATCCTAATTGTTTTCCTCGAAAAGACCCAGAAACAAAATGGTGTCCTGACAATCTAAACGGTTTCCACATGGAAAGAACAAAACTAGTAGTAAAAAAAACACTTTGGAGTCAATGGAAACATTTGCTCCAAGTGCAGCAACTGTAGCAAGACCTAATTAGGATAACACCTGATGGACAGAACACACCAGCTGTGTCTAACTAACAGGCTCAGCCCTGCAAACTGAGGCTAAAGGCCAGACAGGCATTCATCAGGCTTTCTCTTTGTTATCTACACCATACAGTGTTCAAGTGGTGGGAGAAGAGAAACTGTTAACAGAAGTAATCCTACATGGGAAAACAAAACAAGAGAAGTATCACCACTTTGCCATCCTTCATCCACCATGTGGCAGGGATCACCATGGCCAATGCAGCACACAAAGAGCTGAAAGCACGGCAGCATAGACATGTACCCCTTTGTTAAGCAGAGTAAGACAGCAGAGAAACCTGAGGGAAATGAGCCCCCAAATCTAAATGCCAGTTACAAGAACACAGGGGACAAAGGAGGACACAGAATGACACATAAAGCATTCCTCAGCGCTGGGCCTGCTTAGGACAGCTGATTTGCCTTCTCTTTCATCTTGGGCACTTAGATTTTATTTACCAAGTTCATGCCAAAAGGCAAGAAACAGAAATCATTGAGCTCTTTCCAAAACCTCAGTAGCAGGTACAATTTGACTTCTTCAACAACAGCAACAACAACAAAAAATAAAAATAAAAAATTCAAAGAAAACAGGACATGTAAGGAAGGAGAATTCATAAGTATAAGGGAATTAAAAACATTAAAGAATAAAACCATCAAGGGAATGCATGGGAGGTATTCACCCATGGTAGTTACTGCTACTGTTAAAACAAGTGTGATGCTACTGTGAGTCCTTCTGTCAAATAATCGGATCAACAAATGGACTAAGGGATTGAATTCCAAGGAAGTACAAATGGTCAACACATGAAAACATGTTTGACATCCTTAGCCCTCAGAAAAATGTAAATCAAGACTTCACTGAAATTCCAGCTTACCACAGTCAGATCAACTGTCAGGAAGAAAACAAATAGCAACTCATGCTGATAAGGATGGCAGAGAGGAGAGCCCTAATACATTATTGGTAGAAATATAAATTTGTACAGACACTATGGAAATCACTATGGAGGTTCCTCAAAAAGCTAAAAATAGATGAACCCAGTTAGTCCACTCTGGGGCACATACACAAAGGAATCTAAGTCAGTACACCACAGGATACGCAGACCCCTAAGCTTATCAGTATCATCCACAAAAGCCAAGTGAAGGCATGAGCTTCTATGTCTACCAAGGGTACACAGACACAAAGGTTTAATAAAGAATGAAATAACACCAGTATAGAAAATAGAGCTAGGAAGCACAAGTATTAAAAGGGCACGTTTTTGTCCTATTGGTGGAGTCCGTATTTTAAAAAGACATGGAAGTAGGAGCACGTTTAGTGAAGATTTGTTTTACATTTCTTTCTGACGGCTAAAGATGTTGAACACGTTTTGATGTGGTGGCTATTTGTACTTCCTGGTGAATTTTCGGTTTCATTCATTATCCTATGTATACATTGTTAACTTCTCTAAGAGAGCTGATAGACTGATAGGAATTTTGACTTTTCTCTTGAAACAGTTTTAATACTTAGTATCTATCTATCTATCTATCTATCTATCTATCTATCTATCTATCTATCTATCTATCTATCTATCTATCCATCCATGTATTATGTGTACAGTGTTCTACCTGCATGTATGCCTACATGACAGAAGAGGGCACCAGATCTCATTAAAGAAGGTTGTGAGTTACCATGTGGTTGCTGGGAATTGAAATCAGGACCTCTGGAAGAGCACTTGGTGCTCTTAACTTCTGAGCCATCTCTCCAGCGAATTTCGACTTTTCTTAGCATTTCTCCATATATAAACATTTTTTTCATGATAATACACTGAAAATGTTTTTTAGCCCAGGAAACATTTTTATTTTATGGTCCTTAAGTTTATAAGTAGAAATCACTATAGCTCCTTCCAGACTCAGTGAAACATAATTCATAGTTTTTAGGGACTAAATTTGAAATTTAATTAAGTTATCTATGAAGCCTGCCTGTGTCCTCTAGTTTGGGAGCATGCTCCATATTGTAATTGCTGTTAAAAAAAATGACACAAACCTTTATCTAAGGCTTATTGTCCTCAGGAAGGAGAACACGTAGTTTTCATTCCGTCTCTCTAATTAGTAATTTAAGCATATGTTCAGCATTTAACTCTAAATGTTTGCCTTTTCCCCAAGCTCTAATACAGCTGTCCAAGATTTGAATGCCAGAAAACATTTAAATATCAACATCTGTTGAATTATGTTAATTTAGTGTAATATAATTGGGCATGAGACGGAATTGATCGGAAATATATGAAATAAACAAAGGTAAATTCCCATCTGTAGCCTGGTATACAAACAAAATCAATATGGAATGACAAAAGTATTTATTCCCTAAGAGAAAAAAAAAGTACTGGATATAAAACAAATTTGATTAAAAAACAGACCAACAACTATATAAACAAGTTTCATATTATTTTTAAATTAATTTTGCATTGATCTTATAACTGAAAAATGGTAAAATGGCAATTAAGTGCTTAATATTTGACTGTTTTATATTAGTAAGTAAAATATTTTACTTACAGATACATGGGCATTAAGATTTACCCTGGAGGATTTCTGTTCTACTGTGATCGGGTGGTGGAAGATGTCAGTAGGTAGGAATATGAAATGAACCGGTCCACATGCTGGCACTCCACTAAGCCAGTCAGCAGACACACCGACTTTATCCTGACTTTCCATAAGACACAAACTGAAGCAGCAACATTCCAGTACCTCTCCCATTAATGACTTAGGGCTGACTGCTTGTTTGGGGAAGATTTTGGCACAGGAGCACAGTGCATCGCCATCCCCAAAGGCTCCCTAATGAAGTTACAAGGCAGGCTGCAGGAGCGACACAAGCTGTTGGGATCCAGCTCTGCAGGTGCACCTTAATCATTTCCTAGGGGACTCATCTCTGGGAGCTAAAGGTTAGAGCTGTGTCCGTGCCCACTTAATAACTGGGCCAATTTGGAGAGTGCCAACTGTGAAACAGACACCTGTCCTTAAAGAAATAGACTTCAGACCACCCATTTATTTCAGTTAAGGGCCGCTGGAACAGCTCACACATGCTAACAATTTTCCGTCATTAGTGACCACACCACCTCCAACCGCCATCCTTGGGGACAGAGCTTGTGCTCAAGTCTAAGCATTTGAAAACATCTAACTCACCTGTGGGAAAAAGAGGTTACTAGGTGATCAGAGTTACACTAAAGGAGAGTGGATTTTTATTGACTATACAAGGATAAAGAAGGTATTTCCAGTTGGTAAACTATCTCATTCTTTGCGGGGCCCTCATCTCTAACCAAAGAGCAACAGCTCAAAATTTAAACTGACTAGTGACTAATTTATTTGGTATAATCATCACTTAAAATAACCCTCTCCAATCATTCTTTTAAAATCTTGGCAAGGAAGGTTAGAATTTCAGGATGCCAAAGGACAGGAGCCACGAGCACTGGCAATTTGTGCCCAGTGTGGTTTTATAAGATACAATAATTTGATCGCAGAGTGTAGAATGGGAAAATTAAACCCCTTAAAAGCCATTTTATATCACATATGTGGGAAGTTTCCAATTATTCTGCTCTAACTATCTCTAGCCCTCGAAGTTATTCAAATGTTCTTTTTAATTAGGACACATATATAATTAAATGTATTCCAATTAAACAAATATGGAATGCATACATTCTAATTAAAGTGAACATGTGAGTGTCTTCTATTAGCTTGGCCATGCACACATAGAAATGAATGGGAATCACTCGAGAGTCTCTTCCCACGGAGGGCTGAGCAAAGCTGTTCACCTCAAATCAAGTCTCACCCTAGTTCTCAATTTGGGAAGAAGAGGTCATAAAGAACTATAAATTTTAAAGTCAGTGTTTAAAGGTGGTCTTGAGTCACTCTGTGGCCATATAAAATGTCAACCTGCATAACTTACTTTAAAAGTATAGTGTTAAATGATTACAGCTCCAATGTGACAAGGACAGGTCTGTTTAAGATGCTAAAGACCCCAGAAGACAGGCCAGGCGGTGTCTCCTCACCACATGGCTTTGCTGATATATGCAATTTTGTGTATGTTTCTGGGAAAGGCAGCGACACACACACACAGTCCACGTCCTTATGCAGTTTCTAATGAGCAGTCTTCCTCCCATTTATTAACAGCTGCGCAGAGATGGAGCTGTTAATACTTTCATTTATTTTTGGCAAAGCTGCAAAATGACAAATAGTTTTGTATCTGTTGCAAATTAGGTCTCCTTTCCAAACAGCAAATGACAGCATGGGGAAGACTGAATCCTTGAACATCTTTGGATCTTTAGAAAATCAAATAAAAAGCAGCTGTAATTCTATCATATCTGTGACAAAAACGGTGACAAGTGCCAGCACGTGGAAATGAATGCCTTCCACAATGGGACAAACAGGGACACTTTTTTCATTTTGATGGAAGGAGGAAGACATGAATGAGTACAGGAACCCCTCTTAGAGAAATGGGAATATATAACAGGATCTACTGTTTCTCAGATTAAATCTACTCTTTTCTGTTTTATTAGATTTTTATTTTAATCAACCCGGCAAGAGTAAAGCAAAAAATCAATCAATCAATCAATCAATCAATCCACTTTCTCCTCTGATGAGCAGATATCAGGAATCAGATCACACAGTATGCAAGTGATATCAAACCACGTGCATAAAATAAATGAAAAAAAATACTTTTAGGGATGAAGTGAAAAGATATCACAGAAATTAACAGAATTTAATACTATCACCAACAAATAGACTTTTACTTGATTTCAAATAATACCTCAAAGTATTAGATAGTCTGCCTAGGTCCTTTTTACGAGTATATGACAAAAAACAAATTTTCTAAGAGTCTGGTAAGGAAGAGGGGAAATTCTATATCACCACAAGAACCTCTAGGGACGAAGGGAAACTTCTCGATGAAAACAGCTGAGTTGAGCTGCCTCAAGTTCTCAAGTTGTTCATGGACTGTCAAGTTGAAAACACGTCACCAGTGTAAACATGGGTGGGGGACACTTGTCCCAGGATGACACATGACTGGGTACCAGGCATCTCTTTATGCCTATGAACTAGCTGGCTTTTAGTTTGGGAAGGTGATACTGACCTTTCCAAGTTTTTACAGAATTATGAAAATACTTACTTGTAACTTTAAGTGAGAGATGCTCCCATCAAGATGTCATGGGGAAAGATTTATTTTTAAAGATGCAAATTTTAGGATTTGCTTAAATCTTAAGGAGCACAATCTGTCACCTGAATGCGGAAATGTAAGACCGGAACACGCAAGGCATTTCCCACTGGCTGTGTACTGACAGCCCCTCCCTCTGCAGGTAACTGTAGATGGTACGTGGGTTGAAACACCCCCAGATAAAGGAAATGGTTGAACCACCCTGTCTCATTGGCTCCAGATGAGGTGGTACCCAAACTAGAGTTACACAGCTCTGGAATAGGCCAAGAACAATGTAGATGCTGTTCTGTTCTAAAAGTCACACAAGAGTTAGACATGGTGGTGTCTGCCTGTTACTCAGCACTGTGGAGGCTGAAGCAAGATGGCTCTGACCAGGACAGCCTCGGCTACTTGCTAACATCCTATCTCACAACAACAGAACAATACTCTCAGGTATTTAGGATACCTCAAACTCAAGGATTTAGTTTGGTTCTCACTTTGAAGGGCAGATTACTTGACATCATGTCTGCTAATGATTAAAATCTGAAAGTGATAAGTAGTTCCAAAAGTAACATTTAAATGTGTTTTTATTTAACTATGTTTTGAGAGAAACTTTTATTTTCTAGAGTTTCCACTTGTATTCTTTAAGATTTTGAGGTAAGTAAAAATGACCAAATGGCACAAAAACCTGGTACTCATTAAACATTAGACAAGAAAAAAAATACAACAAAATTAGGGTGAAATTCATGGTAGGAAATGGAGAGTAAACACTGAAGCAACGCAGAATGGAAGGAACACAGAACTCTACAGTGACGGCTGGAAGAGTGGACCAGGAGTCCGAGCTACACAGTGCTCAGTGAGGAGAGTACACCCAGGAGCTAGGCAAAACACCTGGGCAAAACAGTGTGACTGTCTCCAAAAGCAAACAACACCCTCTACCCCAAAGGAGACCAAAGTCCTATGTTATGGCCACAAGACCTAAAAAATGAGAAGAATCAATAAAAACAAGCAACATGGAAAACACTAGAAGGTTGTGCAGCTTCAATCACTGCAGGGAGAATCCCGAGAAAACCACCCGATGAGCACCCAAGGGTGATGCTGTAAGGAAAGGGTTCACATTGCTCACTATGTGAACACATCTGCTGTATGATAGGCTCTCTTAGAAACAACACGAAGCAACCAGCTGACAGGCAGGTTAGAGGAACGACATCAACTATACCGGCAATCAATGAGTCTATAATTTCATTTATAATAAGTGTAAGTGCTAATGCGGCCTGTTGTTATTTTATTAATAACCACAGGGATATAACAGGATGATATATTATATGACAAGCATCGCGAATGGTAAGTAAGCAGGGCAGAGATGCCAGAAGTACTGAAGCAAGCTAAGAAATTCAGAAGTCTGTCACTTTGATGAACATGCAGACATACAGGACAGTTCACAGAACACAAGAGAAACTGTATAGAAATGACTGAAGCCAGGGGATCATTGAGAGTTTGAGGCCAGCCTGTGCTACAGTGTGAGACCCTCCCTCAAAAGCAAATGAGCAAGTGACTGAAAATATTAAAATGGGGTGTGTTTAAGGAGATCTTATATATTGTCTTTTTCTTCTCTTTGTATGTTAGACACAGCACTGCCTCATGTTGGTAGACAGACAATACTGCTATATTTACATTAATGTAAAGAGCGTAACGTACCACTGAAATGTTCTGTAGTTAGTAGCATTGGTAAATATACAACTAAAGCTCTGCTAGGAAGATTCTTAAAATTCCCCAAGGTGCCCGGGGGAGTTGTGCTACCCTCCTTCACAGTGCTTGGTCGTGTGCTCAGAGCATCTGTGAACAAAGCCCACTTTAAGGGTGTGCTACAGTTAAACACGTCAGCATCTCAGCCTTGACTCACTCCAGCAGAGCACCTAGAAACTCACGCCTCTGCACTTGCTTGGGATATTCTGGGAGTAAATGGTCCCCGATGCAATGACTCAGTGCAATACTACTGCTCTCTTCTCCAACCTTTATGTTTTTCCCCAAGTTGAAAAAGGCAAGTGCAGTCACTCATCCAAAAGGGTTAAGAAAAGTCAAGATAATATTAAAATACTAAGAAAGAAAATGGCTTTCAGGAGAGGAATGTAGAATAATATATATGAATTGGAAGGTGAAGATTTTCATGTTGCATTTAATAAGATTCAGAACAAAATCGAAGCTTCAATCTGATTTCACCTTTCCAAGTTGCCCAGTACCGAACACAGCCTATGGCACCAGGGCAAAAAGGACACATAGCACAGCCATTAATCAAGAGGAAATATGGGATAATGCTCAAAAAGAGTGGTCTGGAAATAAGAGTACAGAAGTTTTAAAAAATCATTTAAAGATTTGGGTTAAAATATTGAGAAAATTGACCAGCAGTGTCCCAAGAACACAGCTTATGTTTGAATTTGTACCTGTTGCATGGCTGTATAGGTTGTATAATTGTGTATTTCTAACATAGAAATGTCATGTATGTACGTGAGAAATAGACAGGGATGGGAGAAGGGAAGGGAGAGAGAGAAGGAAGAGCTTAAAAATGGAGAACTGAAGGTTCTCCAATACCCAAATGATAGAAGCTAGAAGCAAGAAATGCAATTACTAAAAAAAATTACTTAAAGATGGTGGGGGGTGTGAAAATTCCAAGGAAAAATGACCTCCAAACAAGAGTTCAATTTTCAGGAAAACTGAGCAATGTGATAAAACTATGAAGGGTTTTGCAGACACAAATTCTCTGATTGAACAACCTGCTTTCTTGCCCTGAGAGCTCAAAGGAAAAAATGCCATGGGACCCTGAGAACAGAACTCTATGGGAGACAGGTGAAGAAGTCTGCTGGGGCCAGTGAGGAATAAGGATGCTGTACATGCCACACATCAGGCCAGGCCGACATTACAGAACGTAATGGAAAATGCCAGCAGGACAACAAACCAGCAGCTACAATTCCAGGGACAGATTATTGATGAATTGTGGCAAAAAAAAAAAAAAAAGGAAATAAAGCAAGTGGAAAGCAGATCCATGATCACCACAAGCGAAAGTTATACACGAATGGCTAACAGCTACATGCATATTCTCCTAATGACAACAGATATTCAGTGCGGGAGGAAAAGATAAAGAACCAGACATGGCTACGTATGGGGGCGTAGGAATCACAGCCAAAGGAGAGTCACTATGCAGTATAATTGAAAACACTAAAGAAGTGGTCATATAACCATGCAATATGGCTACACTGAGGCCAAGAGCAAAAGGAAAAGCTAAAAGTTAAAGTGTTCGGAGAGCAAATACAGAGAACAGGACAAGATGGTGATGGGCCCTTCTGTACGTTATTTTTCTTACAGAGAATTTAATACTATTAACTATGTGTGAGAATTATATGATTGAAAAATACAATTCAGCCAGCATGTAGGAAACATGCAGGTAAGAAAGTCAATGGCAATATGAGAGTTACAGAAGCCAGTGCTTGAGACCTCACAGGCGCGTTTGTCTATCTATACAACAATGCTACAGAGTGGATGCTGCTGCTTTTGCATTTTATACATGGGAACAACAGAAAACTTCAGTATTTGCTCAGAATCACCCAACTAGAGAATGGGGACACTGGGCTGCAGTCAGGCATGCTAATCCCAGAACAAACATATGAGTATATCCACTCCTTAGGCTCAGCTTTCAACGCATTCTACAGCTATTCTGAGCACCAACTGTAGACACCCAAGGTGCCAGGAATGCTTGTGGCACAGTAAGGCAAAGGCATTGTATTTATGTGGCCTAGAGAAAGGAAGACACATAAAGTGACACAGAAGACAGTGTCTGGTGACAGTACACAGGTCACTTCTTACAGTGAGCAAAGAAATGAAGGAAATGGGAGTCAGCCTCTTCTTCCTGTCTACATAGTGATGCTGGCAGACAGACCCCAGGCCCAGTGACATTAAACACAATCTCTACTGATGGGCTAAATGTCACACCTGCTCTCCAAGTCGAGTCTTTATTTTGTCCCAGTCAGTGGAGTACCTTGCTGTCCTCATGAGGTCTTGAGAAGAACAGTTCTCAGGTCTGATAAAGGTTTCATTTTGCATTTGTTCTTTCACAGATAAAGCTTTAGGTTTCTGAGAAATAACTATTAAGTCCAAGGTATGATGGTAAATTCTGCCTCATCCAGGCAGAATTTACACCTTTTTTTGTGGAACAGAAAGACTGAAAGGGAGAACTCTTCCCGGCTACCGAGACCAGCTGTACTCTCCTGTCTAGGATTAGTCTAGAAAGCTGGTCTCTTGGTCTTGGCCTTTGCACTTGTATTTGTGCTGAACACCCAGCAAAAACAACCAGAAGGGAAAGGGTTTACTTGAATCACAAGTTCAGGTTACAGTCATTAATACTGATACATCTACACAGTAAGAACCTGAAGCAAATGGTCACATCATACCCACAGTCAAGAGCAAAGAATTAATCAATGCATGCATATTTGTGCTCAACTCATTTTCTTCTTTTTCATGAAGTGAGGTTTTAAACCCAAGGACTAATATTATCCACTTTCTGCTGGGACTTCCCAATCAAATAACATGAGCAAGACAATCACCATGCCCACAGGCCAATGATTCTCCCCAAGTGAGCCTGCACTGCCCTGCGTAGATCTGGCAGTCATTCTGATCAATATTTAGGCAAGAAAGAAAGCCACTGGTGTCTAAGTGAAAATGAAATCTTCATAAACACCTGAAGCACATTTGAAAACACACTGTCAAAAGCAAACTGCAGAAAATCCTCTGCATTAGAAAAGAAGACAAACAGATCACTTATGTAACTTAAGATGAAAAGGTTAAAAAAAGCACTTTTAGAAAAAAAACCTATTACCTTGCATTTTACCAGCTTTAAAGGAATATACCCACATGACATTTTTATAAAAGAATATGACCAAACTGGCATCTTTATAAAATAATATAACCAAAATGGCATCTTCATCTTCATCACTGGAAGGCTTGAAATGGGTTCTGATAAACAATCCACAATTCACCAGGCTTCACGGATGTACTGAAGGGCACTGAGCCCGTGAGAATGGAGAGAGTCTTGAATGCTTACCTGCTGGCTGTTTTCACGGAGCAGTTTTTCTTGTGTCCCCTTTCCGCTCGGTTATCTCTCAGAAGCTGATGCTATACAAAGTGTCAAGACAAAGTTGTAGAAACAAAAATATTTCTGTTATATTAGTTTGTAATAAGGAAAACACTTTGTAATCACAGGGACACTGGTATGCCTGGTGGCATGACTTTCTTTGTTAATGATGCCACTGTTACTGGTGCAAAAATGCTGGCCAGGGGGCAATCTGTCCTTGACAACTGCAGTGACAGTTAGCACATGGCCTGGAATGCCAAGACTAAAGCTCAGGTGTGACAACACCCTCTGCTGTCTAACAGTCAGGTTCGGCTGTGATCTGCTGTGGTGACAACACCCTCTGCTGTCTAACAGGTTGTAACTGTCAGGTTCAGCTGTGATAGTTTTGAGGCCGATATGAAAAAGCTGATACTGTTTCTTATGTACGCACAGGAAAGTGTTCTCTAAAACATGACTGCCTTGGAGATATATATGCATGTACTTCCTCCAAATGTCTAGCCATCTATATCTCTTCATCGCTGCTTTACTCTAAATTAACTAGAAATAAAGTAGATGAGAAAAAAAAACCCAGCCAATTCTCTTCATCATGTGTTCACTGAAAGCCTAGCTTAATTTACTTTTAGACATGATTACGCATATGCAAGGCTAATCTCACCAATGCACACCTTATCAAAAATCAACCCAAGCAGAGAAAGAAACTTACAAGCACTAACATGGGACAGACTTGTGCTCCACCCTTGAGCTCCTTTGTTTCAATGACAGAGCCATCATGACCTCAGGCAGGGTCCTTTACTGTTCTATGGTCTAGCCTCCACCCATAACACAGACATTGGTGGCAATAACTGCCAGGCTGCGGTGTTAGAGATGAACGGGGGAATGCTCAGACAGCAAGCACTGTGAGACTGACACCTCGAGTGCTGAGAACATGGCCTGGGGACAGCAGTTGTCATGGTCACAGTGAAGGAGCCTGGCTGTCTGGCTGTCCTGTGTGTGGCGGAGAGTACCAGTAACTTCTGAAGGGTAACTGTTAACTGTTCTGAACAGTTCCACTGAGGACTGAATGCTAATCTGGCCTTAAGACCCGGTATCCAGGGATGTTGTAACCACACAAATTCCTCTTAAGTATTGACTTCTTTCCACTCAGATCACCACCCTCCTAGTCCAGACTATGGTCTTTCTCCCTTGTCACAGTCTCCTAAATGGTCTCCCTGTCTGCAATCTTGCTCTGATCCAATCCACTCTAAGCTATAGTCAATATGAGTTTTCTTAAATGAATCTAATTT
Organism: Microtus pennsylvanicus; assembly: GCF_037038515.1. NCBI lineage: Eukaryota > Metazoa > Chordata > Mammalia > Rodentia > Cricetidae > Microtus > Microtus pennsylvanicus. The sequence continues at coordinate 105,565,449 of NC_134588.1, read as the reverse complement.
TATTATGCTTGAAATAAAACTCAAAATCTTGCATTGGGCCATCATGGCCCTTCATAATTTGATTACACCTCTACATTAATAACTTGCTGTGCTCCTTCCTGCCCATAGTCTCATCTCTTTACTTCTATATATCCCAGCCATACAGAACATTTTACAGGGGATATGGACCATGCCCTTGCTCACAGTGGCTCTTTGCTTCAGTTTTTCAATTTATCAGCATCTCCAGGGCTTAGTACTGTTCTGGAACATTTTTAGTGCTCAATAAATATTTGTTGAACGAATGAACGAATAAATGAGGCAATGAAATAGGACATGAGATTTGGTATATGATATGTAGCTAAAGCCATAGCTCATTATTGCTACTTATAGAAAATAGTGACCATTTATCTTAAGTCCATTAATCTGAAAGTGTTTCAATTTAGAAACACTTCGTACCACGAACGCTAAATTGGTTCTGAAAATAAAAAAATTAATTGCTTTGGCATTTCTAAGTCTAGTGCCTTCATGTCTTCATATAAACGAACATTTGCGACACAGACAGCTCAAGGTGAGATGACAAAATCTCCTCCTTTCTCTTAGACTCATGGTAGTTAATTAACTTCTCATGTTAAGATAAAAGTTACTGGGACTGTTTCCCTGGGGCTGGTGTTAAAGCAGTTCAAACACCTATAAACTACATTACAACAAAGTTCGACAGCTTAGATTTTAAATTACAACTATGACGACCGGCTGTACCAATCTGGTCTGGGAGGTTTTCAGCCCACCAGAAGGATGAGGACAAAGGAGATGAAACTGACTCCATACTCCGGGTTCTACCTCTTCTGAATATCCCAGAATTCATGATTTTAATGGTAGTGTATAAAAAAGAAAATTATTCCAATAATGCACTTTATACACACAAACACTTCAACATGAAACTACCTCAGTTTACCAACCCCCACCACCACCGAAAGACAGGCAGACACACACACACACACACACACACACACATCACATCACAAATCAAGGTCAACAAACATTTGAAATGAAGTTCAGATAAAAAGGACCATGAGCTATGTTATGCATAAGTTATACATGAAACTAAATGTTTGGAGACCACTTAGAAGAAGGCCTGGAGCAGAAACACGCCGCTTGTGTCTGGAGACTGAAAACCCACAGTAAGAGCGGCTGCAGCTGCGGGGGCCACTCACCTGCCTGAGACACTCTCCAGTTCTAATAGCCTCTTCCCTGCTCTGTGGGATTTCTATCAATGTCACAGGTAAGGTCACTCTAGGGTAATGACTCAACAATGTCATCTCGGTTAAGAACAGAGCTTCTGGATATGGTGTGAAGTGCTCCTTAACTTCAGGATTTCAGATTGGGGACTTAGGCCAAACTGAGGTACCACTCCCTGATTTGTCACCACTAGAAAATGGCCCAGAAGAGGACAGTCACAGCACCGAGTACAACATGTAAAACCATGGCACACAAGCTTAGAGCTGATGGCATCAACCAGGAAGACAATAGAGGGCTACTTGTAGCTCATGGCTTCGATGCAAACAAAACGGAACCCAGATCAAAAGGAAGTTGCATGTTCTTCTCTTCTGTGGATGCTGATTGTGTCTGGTCAGAAGTATCTCTGCTGGCACACCCCTTTAGGAATGCCTGAAATAGTCTCCTAAGACTCGTCCTTTCAGTGTCCTCAATATTAAGAGCAAATGGAGTACTACTTAAACCATGACCAATGACTCATTAAGGCACTTGTAAACTAAAACACTTGCAAAATGTCAAGCCATAAGATGTTCAAGGAGGCAACACCTTAGAATCTAAACTCATGCGTACACACACACACACACAAGCATACACACACAGCACCACAGAGACACATTAGTGCAGACACACAAAGGTGTAAGAACACACATAGACACATGTGCATAAACACAGACACAGAAGCAGACAAACACATAGACACACACATACATATTAACAGATACACATACACACAAAGCACATACAGATAGGCACACAAATAGACAGAAAATCAGGCAGAGATATACATATATAGACACTAACAGACAACCACAAACACACACACAGATGTCTCCTTTTTCTTTCAACTGAGTGTCCTTCTTGGACCTCTCCTTACCCACACAACTACCAAGAGTCAGACCATCTGCGTCGGAGTGGAAAAACAAGGCCGCTTTTTTCTAACTCTTCTTGTAAAAGTAGCAAGTATCTGACAGAGAACAGAGGACAGGGAAGCTACATCCTGAGTGTGACAGAGGCAGGAGCATGGCACAGAGCACGCAAATGGAAATGAGACAGAGCAATAAGGAACAGAAAGGAGCAGGAAGGTGGGCAAAGTAGTGAGGTGAGGATTTGAAATGAGGCTGGGTCAATACTATCATTAGTTTATGTTGCTACATTGGAATAAGAAAGAAGGCGACCACAAAGCAAGTCTCTCATTCGACATTTAGCGGAGAATTATATAATTCTTCATGGCTTTGCATTGCATTACTTGGATTAGGATTTGCTAACTGTTCTTTGTGCTACAGTTAAGTCAGCTTACGTTGAACTGAGAAATAACTATGCGCTGTGAGGCCATGCTAACTGATCCTCACCGTGCCGACCCCCTGACTGTGTGTTCATTCACTGGCTGAAAATTATCTTAGCACCCACCTCAATGCTTTCTGTGCTCCGGCAGCCACTTGCACACATAACTAAGTGGTAAATCAAGGCTCCGAGGTGAGCCACCTCATTCAGATGACTCTGTCCTGTACAGCTCTCATAATGTGAACAGTTGTTCTAGTGTGTGTGTCCTTTTGAAACAATGTTTTTGCACTCCTATGGCCCTTGGGAATAGTGTCTATCGCTGTTAAGCTCAAGAGGGCTGTAATAGGCTAGTAAAGAAAACACATGCCTGTCAAGAAAAGCCTTCCTCAGGTAGGAATTACAGTGCCATTGGTCAGAGCTTAATGTTAAGGAGTCAATGGTCTGATAGTGAAACAGAAACCAATGCGCGCACACATACACACACACACAAACGCGCGCATCGTGCTTGCACATTACAAAAAAAAACAAAAATGCAAGGTTATAAATTATAGTGATATTTCATTTGTATTTTAATAAATAAAGCTTGCCTGAAGATCACAGAGTAAAACAGCCACATTGGTCAGCCTTACAGATCAGGCAGTGGTGACACACACCTTCAATCCCAGTAGCCACACTAGTTTGCCATAGAAATGGGGCAGTATGGTGCATTCCTTTAACCCTAGAGAGGAATATAAAATGGGAGGAGACAGCTCTCACACACAGTCTCATTCTGAGGATTCCTGGAGGCAGGATCGCCAGTTCAGACTGAGGTAGAGGTAAGAGCCAGTGGCTGGCTGTTTTGCTTTTCTGATCTTCAGGTTGAACCCCAATTTCTGTCTCTCAGTTTTTCTTAATCGTGCTACAACAAACTGACTGACTGGCTGATGAAGCTTTTGGGACCAGTAGCTGGAAGAAATGAACTCTGCAATTCCTCTAAGACCACTGATTTTTTTTGTTTGGTTTTTTTATGTGTGTGTGTTTGAGACTACTTACAGATCTGAACTACCACAAATGAAAACATCACCTACACTTACTAATTAATAACTAATCTTGTCAAGACAAAAATGTGAAATGCACACCAAAGTTTAGGTAAAAGGTCAAACAAAAAATTAGTCAAAAGGATTATGAAAGCTAAAAAGTGAAAAAGAATTGGTAATTTTCCTCTTTAGAAGGTATAAGTGATAAATCCACTCTTTCTCCCGGTACTGAAATGAACCCAGGGCCTCTTACATGCCAGGCATGTGGTTCTCTCCTAGTCACAGCTCCTCAGCCTCCCATGAGCCTTCAGACAGGGCTTTCCTTATGGATTGCCTGCCTAAAACAAACTCTTATCATTCAGAAGAGCAAAAGCCCTCGCAAGGAATCAAACACTAAACTGTAAATTTTAGGATTTATCACAATCTAACTTCTGAATAATCTTAGCACATTTTAAAGAGACAACCGATACAGTCAAGAGCAAGGCATAATAGTTCTTCATCTGTAAAGATGATCTAACTGAATGCCCAGTTCCTGCCAGTCCAGCTACTCACTGTGCTGCCAGGTGTGTCAAAAAGACAGCTAAAAACACCCACCTAGAAATACATCAAACCTTAGAAGAACCACCACTGACTCCTCCTCAGCTTAGTAAGGCAGCTTGCACTGCCTGACCTTATGCAGTTTTAATTTGCTTGGAATTTTGTGCTCATGCTGACCAGGGCCTCTAGCACTATGTGGATGAGGATGCTTCATCTTCCAAGCACTGGACTACATACGGACACATGCCACCACATGCAATATTTAGTAGTAAAGCCTTACATGTGGCCAGTTCCACAGAGGTCACCTGTGTGACTGAGGACAGTGGCAGTGGAAGGACTTTTAGGTGCCCACTGAGGTCAGAAGAAAGCCTCAGCACAATTAGCTCCTCGTATAATAAGCTGCTCTTTCTCTCTGCTGACCCCCTACCCAAGGGAGATGAACACAGACTGAAGGAAACTGTTCCTTCTGGATTAGAAGGTTCCTTACCTGGCCATGTTCTGTCCTAGCCCCAGGGCTAAACCAGTGGCTGTGGAGAGAAGAAGAGCTGTTAGCTGGCCCCTCCCTAGAAGCACTTGCTCGCCCATCAACAGTCAGCATATGCTGTGAGGAATTTGTTCACACTAGCTACAGAACCTTAAATATGCTTTATTTTAATGGATATTTCATGTAATTCTAGACTTACACCAATTTTGACAGCAATGTAAGAGTGCTCATAACCCAGTAATTTTCAATTTAATAAGCAAACGGAGTTAGAATTACATTTCCATTTAATTATGTTAACATAAACTGCTGGGACTGTGTTCATTTTACAAATCAATTCTGGTTATAAAATCTACAAATGCTATCATTTGCCACAACTTAATTATAGCATCATTATGCCAAATTATGACCTTTTGATTATTGGAGTTATTTAAAAGGAGTTGAAAATACAAGAATATCCTATTCTGCAGCGCTGTACTAAGGACCGAAACAAAAAATTCCAGATATGAATCCTAGACTACCCATGGCCCACACTTTAACAGCTACAGCAGTCAGGATTTGGGGTCAGAACAAGTTCCACGACAGGAAAAACACAAGTGACTGCACAGTCTAAGCCTCCCATTACTCTACTGCCAAGCCTGACCCTTTTGGCGCTAGACTCCATCTAGTCTCGCCACACTGGTGGATGGGAGTTTGTACTAGCTGCATGACCAGTGCTCCAGTAGCATACTACATAAAGACTGTTAAAACGTCTAAAACTAGGAAATAGAGGAAGGCACTGAAAATATAATTATGGGGAAAACTAGAGACTCTAAGTGCCATTTAGTTTTAGAAACAACAGCATCTTTATGTACTATAACCTCTTCAGGGACATGATATGTACAGCCAATCCTCATGAAAACCTTAGTTCCAGATATGGACTTGAGATCTGGATTCCCTTGCCAAAATGTGCTGTCAGTACACCATGCTGCAGAAGGGCAAGGAAAACTTGCATTGACTGCTACATCCGTGGGGGCTCGCAAAGACAGCATTCTCTGACTTCTGGGGCAGCTGGCTGGGAGTGACCAGACTCCACAGAAGCAGGGCTTGTCTCCATTTCCTTTAAGCATTTCAATAGGTCATGGCTGGTGATGTACCCTGGCAGGGCAGAGCCCACACTGCCATGATAACGGACACTTCACTGGTATCGGTGTGCAGAGTCTGGATTAGCTACCAGCTGGAAGCAAACTTTCAATGAGAGTTCCACTGACAGCTTGACCAACATTTCCTACCTGCTGTGGACTGTTTTAAAGCAAAGTATTTAAAGATCAAAATCACACCCTAGTTAATCATTCCATAAAAGGGTTAAAACAGCAGTTATTTGTGCCAGCTCTCAACTCCAAAGCCCCGTGAAGAATAACAAAGCCTTTGCTCTTTTCCTTCTCAAAAACATGCTAGATTTTGTAAGAATATAGCAGAGTGATGGTACATAAGTGATTTTATATGTTAATGACTGACTTCCTAGTATCACAAATTTATTCTTCACTGGCTCCTGATGCTCTATTTTAGTCTGATAGGTAAGTGTCATATATTCTATCACTATTACAAAGTGACCACTTCCTGTCATTGAGCTGCTTCCATTTCTCCCACTTCTAGTGGTGCCCTTGATGGGTTCCTGCTGTCCTTCTTTATTCCCCTCGGCCTCCTTTCCCGGAAGGGTCATAGCTCCATCACCCAGCGATGGGAGGTGTCCAAAGCCCATCTCACTGTAAGTGCTCAGCTTTTCAAAGGAGTTTGGGAGGTTTCTGTGGGGCTTGCTGAACTTACACCCTTCTTATCTGCCAATTAGTTGCTGCCCTCTAGAAGTGGAAACTGGGTCTGGAACTGAAGCTTCTACTACACCTTATTCTCTCACCATTATTACAGTTTTTACCTTCATAGGATTTGGGTGAGAAGATTTAAAAATAAGTTTTCCATGAGGCAAACACTGTAAGAGGTGGTTTGGCCAGTGAAACTACCCTGGGACGTAGAGTACAAAGAAATACAATTTGGCAGGGTCTGGAAGGGTCACTGGGGACTTTCAGAGAAGTTACTGGGGTGGGGTGGGATAGACCAAGATTATACTGCGCAGGTTAGTGTGAAGGAGGAGAATGTGAAGAAGTAAACAGGCCTCTGCAAGGGAAGGAAGAGAGGAGCAGGGAATAAACCGTGCAGGTGAAGGAAACGTTGAAACTGAAAGAGTAAATGGAGAACCCCCAGGAAAGAGGAAAGGACTGATTAAAACACAGGTGCTAAGTCAACTGTGGACAAAAAAAAAGGTTTATTTCCTCTAACAAACCAAACTGTGAGAAACTGGAATAAAGGCTAACGAACAAAGCCTGTGACCAAGGAATGAGAGAGCTGGCAGAAAGCGAAGTTCCAGAGCCCAGGAGCTTTGGGTGGTGTTGCTCCAGAGCAACCAAGGAAGTGCTTTTGTATTGGAGTAATACGCCAGTGAAGCCCACTGGTCAGGTGAGAGTGACCCTCTGCCAAGTGCAGGTCTCAGGAGCACCCCACAAGCTAGACAGCAATTAATCCCCAAACTCTCAGAGGTAGACGCTTTGCAAACAAAGAAACAAGCTCAGAGAGGTGAAGTGATTTGCTAAAGATTTCATAAGTGAGTAACAGTGGGAGTTCAAAAATCAGTATTGTGGTTCTGAAGCCATGTTCTTCCAGCCACCATACCTGTGGCTACTAACAGAAACAAAAGTGAAGCCAAGGGTATGACTCAAGGGTCCAAGCCTCCTGTGAACAAGGGCAAGTAAAGAGGGGTCGGTAGCAAGGAAGAAGCTTTACGGAGCATTGGTGTGGTAGGGAAAGGGTGGCCTCTCTGTCCACTGCTGCCAAAATGAGAGTCAACAGCAGGCTGTTCCCTTTGGGCAGTCTGTTTCCCTCACCCTGGCAGATTTAGATGCTTCCTCTTCTGCACCTTCAGTGCTTTTGCTCACATCTATCTCCTTTCCATAAATCAGGTTCAGACACCAAGGTCTTTACTACCCTGGTGATGGAAACTGGAGTTCCTTGAGAGAGGGACAGAAGTAAGGGCAACAATCACGGCAATGGTGGTGTAGGAGCTCCTTCTATATTTGTGTTGATTTCATTGGTTGAATAAAGAAACTGCCTTGGCCTTTTGATAGGGCAAAACTTAGGTAGGCGGGGGTGGGGGGTGGGAAGGGGAAAGAGAACTGGATGCTGGGAGGAAGAGGCAAGCAGAGAGCCACCTGCCATGAAGCTGCCAGGTCAGACATGCTGAATCTTTCCCCATAAGCCACGAGCTCGTGGTGACATACAGATTATTAGAAATGGGTTGAATCAAGATGTGAGAGTTAGCCAAAAAGAGGCCAGAACTAATGGCCCAGGCAGTGTTTAAATGAATACAGTTTCTGTGTAATTATTGTGTGTAAGCAAGCTGGGTTGGACGGAACAAAGGGCCCACACTCCTCTCAGGCAGCGGGACGCGGCCCGTTCCTCCTCATTACTACACAATGGCAGCCATGAGAAATGTAGAATCAGCTATCAGAAGCAGTAGCCAATAAATTGCACCATCTAAGGAACGCTCATTGCTGGGAGCCTGACCTAGGGCAAAACACAGGTCTGGCTGAGCAGTTCTCATCACAACCTTACCAAATCTCCAGTGCTCCCAGCATGCCAAGGCTGACACCCAAAGGAGTAACACTGGGCCCTGTGTTCTTACTCAACTTTTGCTTTATTGCCCCCAGTTTAGTATCATGAGTTTTGATGAAGAAGGAGCTGGGATTGTGTTTCTGGGTTGTTTCTCCCCTTTTTGTGCTCACAGAGCCTGGGATAATAACGAGGATACAATTTTAATGACATTGTATCAAAAAAAAAAAAGGCAGGAGCTGGGGAGATGACTTGGCTGTAAGTGCATGCTGTGCAAGCATGACGACCTGAGTTTGAGCCCCAGAACCTACACAAGGAGCTGAGCAGGCAACACTGGCTTCCAGTTCATCACTGAGGGTGCTCAGAACGGAGGGTATCTCTTGGACTTGCTGGCCATCCAAACTAACCAAGTAAGAAAGCTTCAGGTTCAATGAGTGACCCTGTCTCAGGAGACATGGTGGACAGAGACTGCTCTGTCAGTGTTCAATGTCAATGTCTGGTGTGTATGAGCACACACACACCAAATAAGAAATAAAATGGTAGTAGTGTCCTTCAACTGTGAAGTGAAGCTTAAATGAAGGCTAGTGCCTGAACCAGAATGCAGCTGCTGTGATGTTTATGGACACTGATTTACACTTGAGTCAGTATTTCAGAGCAGGCTCACAAAAGTCTAACAGGAAAAAAAGTAGACTAGAGAGAGACTGAGGTACAGTCCGTCAGTCTGCTCAAGGCGGAAGAGCTGGATGTGAGCTCTAAGCTCAGTTTTCCCTGTGGGATACAGGTACAGGTAAGGCACATCTAGAAACAGAGCCTGCTTTGCCCAGTAGGCTCTGTTGGAAGCAGAAGTCTGCACCTCCTCCTGAGCTGCAGCCATCATTCCAGCAGAGCAGTCTTGTAACTACAGAGTAGAAGGGATTGCGTTTCAGGTCTCTGTAGATGCTGAGCGCTGCATAAATTCCTTCTCATGCTTCCACAATCCCCTTTCCTAAGCACAGAGCTGCATAGCAGGTAGCAGCAATGTATTGGATTTCATAGACATCAACTAACATCACTCCTGGGCAAAAAGACAAGGCCGGCACCAAGATTTTTGACTGAGGATTCCAGTAAAATGTACTGGAGAAAAGCACAATAAACTGTACTTTCCATACAGATTGTTAGAAATAAGTTTTGTCCTTTTGGACACAGAAGCACCTTTCTTTTTTTTTAGAGAGAGAGAGACACACACACAAACACATACACACACACACACACACACACACACACACACACTGATGTTCAATACAGTAGCCATTAGCCAGATCTATTTACATTTAAAGAAATATTGCATATTTGGTTCCTTTATTGAACAGTCACACACATATAATCCCGGCTTTCAGGAGACTAAGGCAGGAGAGTCATGAGTTCAAGTCTAGTTGTATCAAAATTTATTAAAGCAATTTGGTCCAGCATCAAGAAGCCATATGGCCAAGAACTTAGCCTTTGTAACTACCTCAAATGTCAGGGCTAACCTGTCCCTATGGAAACAGAGAGAGCTCAATCATACCAAATGAACAAACAGAACAGAGGAAACTAAATGTTCAGGTGACTTTTCACTACTCATCAAGACAGACTCCTTAACTGTGTTCCAGGCTTGGCTTGTACCTTCCCCAGTCTTCCACATGACAATCTGCCTTCATGTCCTTCATTTATCACAGAATCCTTCCAGATTACTGGACGCAGAACAGCCATTTTATTCGCTTGAAATGCACCCCCCCCCCAATGATGTACTTCAGAGAATATCAGCCGTTCTCGGTTGACAGATATTCAGTTAAATTTTAAGAATTAGAACCTGAGCTCAGTATATAGCAATGTACATGTACTACCATGTAATTGCACATGTATATGCCTATCCACTGACCCCTGTCTATTGTCCAATACTGATAGGTAATGTCCTCCATCTTGTTTTCTGCCGTGTGTCTGTGGAAGGCAGCCCTCCTAGGTATCCTGGAAAGTGCGCCCAAAAGCATGACTTGAGATGGCAGACAGAACTTCATCCACTATAGTGCCATGTTTTTCTCTACTAAGATATCCCTCTATTAAAGTTTTCTATGATGTCAATTCTAAAATTATATATGAGGCTTTTTCAAAGCTTTATTTGCATTATTAAAATACTAATGAAAATTCAAATGTTAAGCTTGATATGCTTGATAAAAGGAAAAACAGAAGTTTAGGAACAGGTTCTGCAACCACTCAGGTAGCTTCTGGCAAACGTTATATATTTGAAGTCTAGGTTCCTTAACAAGAAAAATAACACTGGGGGTAGCAGATGGCTCAGCAAGCCAAGTTCTTGGTATGAAAGCTTGGTTTCCTAAGTCCAACCTCTGGAACCAACATAGGGGTGGAAGAAGAGGAATTATTCCACAAAATTGTCCTCTAATCTCCACTTGTGGGCCACATATAATGAACACACACTAAAAATAATAATAAAAAAAGGAAAAATAAAGATATTTCTCAGGAGTTAAACATAAATTCAAATTTGCCGAGCAAAAGACCTATGAAATCAGTATTAGTGCCCTCCCTGCAGGACACTGTGGGCTACGGTAACACATGTGACTTCATTCTGTAAGCTCTGGATCCCTCAACATCCATACAAGAGTTGATACAACTGGAGCTCCCTACAGAATTCCCTCAGGGCTTGCACGTCTCATCAGAGATGCCTAAGATATTGTTTCCTAATTGATTTTTGGTCAAGCAGAGTTATAGTGTGTAGCTTGGAAAAGTCAAACCACCAATAAAATGGAGAACGAGCATCTGCTTTGATAACTCAGAGAGCAAAGACATTAAAACGACACATCTGAAAAGGAAAGCCTGTTAAGATGCAAACTGCTCAACATGACTTTGAGGGGCTGTCTAGTGGAGATGGCCGCTCTGCACAGCACTCTGTAACCCCTTCCAGAAGGAGGCTGCCTCATTTCCTTCAGCCTGACTCACAGCATGCCCATCATGGGAAATAAGAGAAGGAACTCATCTCACATATTATCTGAACCTTTACCTACAGGTAAAGTCCCTTTCCATACAATGCAGCAAATGATAAATTTAAAAGTGAAAAGGCATTCTCAATGAACATAGCCTTTAATCAGGCAAATCTTGCTTAAAGCATGCCTGATATTTACACAAAAGATAAAATGAGTGAATATTTGTTTTATGAAGGAATTCATCAGAATTATAATGAGTTATTTCTGTACATTTTTAAAAAGTTAATTCTATATACCTGGGAAGTAGATATATTTTGTATCAAAATAAAACAATAACAGAATGTGACTATCAATTAAAATCAATTAATAAATCATAAATATTCCTTTAAAATTAAGTATCTTGCAAGTACTTGAGCAAAGTTAGAGAGTATATAAAAGCCTGGAACCTCTTTTGGTTTTCAAAACAGGATTGTGTTATGTTACCATAGCTGGCTTAGCAAGATGCAGGGCAGACTAGTTTTGTGATCTCTGGCAGTCAATCTTGCTTCAGCCTCCTGCATGCTGGCAGTGGAGGGGTGTGCCACCATGACTGGATCTAACACATATTGCTAAGAGAGAGCCATCGTAATTTTCACATTTTACTATTACGTATTTAGAAAGGCAACAAAATGATAACATTGATGATCAGGTTTCAAAACGTATTTTTAAGATTATTGGTATTATTAGTTTTAGTATTTTTCAAGAGTGTGTGCCATGTGAATGTAGGCACCAACAGAAGTCATGGGCACTGGATCTCTTGGTGCTAAGTTTCAGGTGGTGGTGAGCCTCCTGATGTGGATGATGGAACTGAACTCAGGTCTTCTGGAAGAACAGTATACGCTCTTTAAATACTGAGCCATGTCTCTAGTCTCCTCAAACTTTCTTTTTAATCAGAAGTTAGAACTAACTTCACTTTGTTTGCTAGATTAAGAATCTTGGCACATTCTCTGTGTGTCTTATATTAATGAAGACTTGACTTATCTTTGCTAAATACTTCCTGCTAAAAAGGAACAATCATCTATTAATGATTAGGCTTTCAATATGATACTAGTTTTCCCAGGAATAATTACTAGGTAAGTTTTTTTCCCCCAATGAGCAGAAGAAAACACAATGTCATTTTATTAAGCTGATCATGTTTTGTAAATATGTTACTGAGACATTCTGGTGTGCGGTGCACATGTTTACAGATGTCTATGCTGTAAGAGGTGTGTAGCAATGCTGAAACCAGCAAATAACAATCTGAATTTTGCTTTTATAATGGAAATTATCTTGAATGTTATTTTATAGTATTTATTTATTTAGCTATTGAAGTAATAGGATAAACCTAGGGTGTTGGGGAATGTTATTTTAAGATGTGTGACTTTTGTTTGTGATGCATTTCTTTAGCTCTGTGAAGCTGTGATTTTTTGCCTGTCTAAAACACCAGATGGTCTAATAAAGAGCTGAATGGCCAATAGTGAGAACAGAGCAAAGAAAGGCAGGGCTCGTAGACATGGACTATAAGCAGAAGAAGAACTCTAGAAGAGGAGAAGAAGCAAGCAATGAGAGGACAAGGAGAGGAGGATGTCAGGGGCCAGCACCCAGCAGCCAAGGCTGGAAAGTAAGACATACAGAAGTAAGAGAAAGAAAAAGCCCAGAGGCAAAAAGTAGTCAGGATAATTTAAGTTAGGAAAGAAGCAAGCCAAGATAAGGCCAGGCATTAGTAAGTAAGAATAAGTCTCCATGTGTAATTTATTTGGAAGCTGGGTAGTGCCCCACCTCCCCCATAAAAAACCAAAAGAACCAAAGGAGTAAAAGAGCAAAAACACTGCAGCACACTAGGATGTCATGATGGGACCTAGGTGCTCCAGTGCAGCCCACCCCCATCTGGTGTGGAGACCCTCTGGATTTGTGTTGAATTCATTGGTTAAATAAAGAAGCTGCCTTGGCCTTTTGATAGAGCAGCCCTTAGGTGGTCAGGGTAGACAGAACAGAATTCTGGAAGAGGGCAGGCAGGGAGAGCCGCTATGAAGTCACCAGAGTCAGACATGCTGAATCTTTCCCGGTAAGCCACAGCCTCGTGGTTCTACACAGATTATTAGAAATGGGTTGACTCAAGATGTAAGAATTAGCTAAGAAGAGGCTAGATATAATGGGCCAGGCAGTAATCTAATTAATACAATTTCTATGTGGTTATTTCGGGGGTTAAGCTAGCCGGGCGGCGGGACACAGCCCTCCGCTCCTCATGGTTAACTAACGCCACAGAAAACCTGAGAGGGCTTTAAAAAGGAATTCTAGAAACAAATATAGAGTTTAGCACAACTGGTGGCATGCATTAGCTCCTTTAAGAGGCTGACTGGTCTCCGAGCTGCAGCCCACCCCCATCTCCACCTGTACTGATCAGCTCCATTGCCTCTGGTGAGCCCAGGCTTTCTATATGGAGCTCCCTACTGCTACTGTCCCCCTAACCCTCAAACCACCTTTCCCTTCTCCAGCAGGAAGACTCCCGTGCCTTCCTAGCTATTTCTACACAGTCCAGCAAACAGATAGGGGACTGGGAGCTGTGGTCCTCCAGCAACACCCATTTGAAACTGCAACCCTTTCATACTTCTGAGTTTGCACAGTCACTCGCTCCATTTGTTCATCTCCATTTTGACATTTGACAAGTAGAACTACTTATATCCATCTGTTAGTGTGAGTGTTGTGCATATGTATATGCTCATGTTTATAATGGTGTGTGCACAGATCTGTGGAGGTCCTCACATCTGTTAGTGTGAGTGGTGTGCGGATGTATATGCTCATGTTTATAATGGTGTGTGCACAGATCTGTGGAGGTCCTCACATCTGTGTGGCAAGCTCTTTCCCACTGGACCATCTCCTCAACAGCACAAGCTCAACTGTTGGAAGTATTTTTCTATAGGATATCTTTGGAGATTTTAGAGATAAAGTTGAAAACATCAAAACAAAACACTTAAAAAATGACCAAGTCTCACTATGTACTCCAGGTCATTCTTGAATTTATAATCCTCCTGCCTAGCCTTTCTGAGTATAGAGGCTACAGTCACGTTCAACCAGGCCTGGCTTAAAAACTTACGACAGCGTTTGAAGATATTCACGAGGTTAATGATGGCCTTCTGTTTCCCTAAGGTTCTTAAAGTTTAAAGTAAATCACAGCAACGATTAATTTGTGTATTTCCTAGATTCCCGTCTAAGCATCAGAAAGGGATGTCTCATGACAACTAACTCAAATAACTCTGACAACAGATGACTTCTAGTCGGATGACATTCTAGATGTGAAGTTCTGTTTTGTTTTAATTATCAAACATCATGGAAAAGAGAAGATACAACTATCCTGCTTAAGAACACAAGACTAGAAAGTCAGTTTGGAAAGAGGCGCCTGGTGGGGGGCTCTAGTTCGCAGTCCAGACTCCAATACAGCCAAGGTTGTTGTGCGGGGGTGAGGGAGGAGGGGGGCGGTTAAAGCCACTCAGTAGAACAACTCCCACAAAGAAGACTGAGACTCTGTGGCCAAAAACTGTTGGAGACTCATACCTGCCTCCTGGAGGTCAGCTGCCCTGCCACAAGATGGCATGCTTCAGGGACAGACCACGGAAGGACATAGGACCAGCATGGAAGCAGCACTGTTAGTGTGGAATGGAAAGCAAGAGAAACCAACTGAGTGTTGGAAGAAAGTCCAAGCAATCAAGTATATGGCCACCAGTAGTCTATGATGAACTGATGAACTCCCGACTGACCTACAGAGAGATGTATGGCTCTAACTGTCAGCAGTCTGGGATGCCACATGCTACTACAGTCTTAACAGCTGCTCCTACAAAGGCAGCATCCTCTCTGAGGAATGCTGGTCAAAATGCCTGTGCATGCTAGGCAGTAAGCATGACACTCCTAAATGGAAATCCTCATCTTGTGTTGAGATGGCCTGCCTTCTCCACGACTCTATACTGTACATGTGTGTAGCTGCCTATGAACAAAGGCATAAGCCACTTTACCAAGAGGATTCAAGACCACAAATACTTAACCACTAGTATTGCCAGAGGTCCTGGATGAGAGTCCGAGGGAGAGGAAGTAGTAGCAACTCCATGAGATCTGAAAGATCCGGGGAACTGGGGTATTCTACACACTGTGCATTTGGAGAGAACAGAGCATGGGGATGCTGCAGAGACAATGAACCAGGCTGGCACACTATCAGCAGCTACTGGCCAGTATCCCCTTCTCAGGCTTGATGTTAGAGGTACCCACCTGTACCTGTCTGGAACGTCACTTCATATCCTCTTTCCTAATCTTCTTTAAACCTTGACAACCAGGTACTCTGATCCTGGGCAGTGGGCAGGAAGGGGAGGAGAGTGAATGTTCACAGCACAAGATGCTTCCTTCTGGAAGGTGGAAAGGGGAGCTTCTGGCACTGCCTCTTTAGAGCAGAGGAGATGGGGACCAGAGCGGCCAAACCAGAACACAGTAAACATAAGGACAGAAGAGAAAAATGACAATGATGGCAATATTACTGGCAGAATTATGTCCCTGCAAAGGACAGTATGGAGTCCTAATATGTAAGCCAAAAGAGGACCTCATTTGGATACACGCTTTCTACAGAGACCAGTTAAAATGAGGTCAATGAGGCAGGGCCAGGGCCCAGTATGACACTATGAAACGTCTTATTCACTGCCTTGGTGCTTTACAAAGGAAGAATTCAGAAAAGGAGCAGCACAGGGGAACCCCACTGAAGATGGGGTTGGGGAGGAACCAGTAGAGACTGCTGGTGTCCTGTGAGGAGAGCAGGGACAGTCAGAAGTGCCTTCTCTCCCAGCCCCAGCCATGCCCTCTGTGGTGCTTTGCAGCAGCAGCCTACAAGGACTGAGCACAGACGACAGGGAGAAACAGAAGCACTCTGCCCTAGTCAGTATCTTTAAGCTTTTCAAAAGTCTCTTCTTTCACTTTATGTGAGAAAACAAAAGAAAAGAGGAAAAATAAATCTGAGGAAAACAAAAATAAAACAAACACAAACCATGTTGGTTTAAGTTTGTACCTAGCACAGACTGATAAGTGTTTTCTCAGAGTCTTGACAGGTAGGGGTAAGAGAGAATGCAGGAGCAAATCCCAGGCTCACAGGACAGTGCAGGTGACATCGGGAGACACTCAGAGAATAGAAGCAGAAGTGATCTGAAGGTTTTATGGGCAGAAGTGGAAAGAAGGTGACAGCTGAGGAAGTGTGGGGCATTTGTCCTTGACTATTAGGATGTCCACACTGGCAGGAAGTAAGATGGCCAGATCTGAACCCGAGTCACACAAGTCAGTACTATGCCCTGGAACTGTGGAAAGCCAGTGAATGAAGGGGCCACTGGAACTCTACACTGACATAAAGGATAATAAAGAGGGCAATGGGAAAGAATATGTCACATAGGTACTGGGAGTGAAACTGGAGAGACTTGAGTCCTACATGGTGAAGTAGTGGCATCTTCACACAGGAACAGGAACATAACCACACTGTGTGCTACCCTGGAGCATCCTAATGGACTGAGAACCTTGCAGATCTGGTGTGGAGGAGACAGGGGGACACTGAGAGTAAGCCTGGGAAGTTAGAAGCAACACCACAGATGGCATTATCCTGTTCTTTCCTATTTACTTATCTACTGGTTACAATTCTTTGAGACAGGGTCTCATCAAGCCGAGGCTAGCTCCAAACGTATTAAATAGGCAAACAACCTGAACTCCTGATCCTTCTGCCTCCCTCTTCCATGTGCCGGGATGGGCACACTGTCATGTCCCACAGACAGGCCAATGTGCCCTAGTTTAAACCAGTACTTCAGGCATTCAGCAACTCTGTCTGAGCGTCTGCCCTGTCAGGAGTGCTGCAGTAATAAGGAAGTATGGCCTGCACCGTTTACACTCTTCATCTAATGCAGACTGCTACCTGCAGTATTTCTACATCTGCTTACCTATGCTTTTGTAGTTCAACAAAACAAAATGAATGCAGAAACTCAACCCAACAGTTGACTGCTACCTGAGGGTGTTATATCTGCTTGTTTTCAAAATATCATCACACAAGCAAGGAAAAGGGAGATTCTGAAAACATTTTGTTGTGCCTGAACAACAGTTTGCTTTCTATTTACTTTGCAATTGGTTTCTTGATTTTTTTATTTTTAAAAAGAAAGCCAATATTAACAGATCTTAATAAGACTTTCCTAGGAAAAACTAATTTGATAAATAACTCATGCCTTTTCATGTCTCATAGGTCTCAATTTCAACAACTGCAGGTGGTGAAGGAGACACATGACATCAAACTACCATATATAACACAGGCTTTTCCAATAAGACTATTTAGAACTAAGCTTACCACAAGAAAATCCTACCTGTAATTTACTAAGATCACATAAACTGTTCAGCTATCTAGAGTTACCTAGTAGGCCATTTCTTTTGTTGCTAAAGGATCTATCTATCTATCTATCTATTTATCTATCTATCTATCTATCTATCTATCTATCTATCTATCTATCTATCTATGCTTCAATATAGTTCTTTACTGTGATAAGCAAAGGCTAGTCAGGCAGAAGCTAGGAGTAGAGAAACATCGTGAAGATAGGTCATTCGGCATTCACGCTGATATCACAGAAGGGCTGGGGTATAGGCTCAGTAAGGTCGATGTCAAGAAGATTTAAACATTTTTAGATAGGGCCTGAATTTCAGTGAAGAAGACATGAATTTCAACTGTATCAAAATGAAGAATGGATTTACAAGTCCTTCTGTGTCTTTCATGGGCTCCATGTAAGCTGTTCTAAATACTGTTACCATCCATGTGCCTTCTTATGCTTTTAAAGTAGGCACAAATTAAACTGCTGTCACTCAGAAATAGCTATTCAGTTTTTTAAGAGAAACAAATGGAACAACCCAAGCAAGCTACAGAAACATGAGCACTCACTCATGGTGATGGGCATCCGGGGAAAAGTGAACCATCCTCTTGTTACTGACGGGGCCTGGAGCAGACATCTGAAAAGATATTTTAAAACAAACGACAAAAACAAGTCACAATTGGCTTGCTAGAGACAGTACACAACTGTAGCAATCTGAAGATATCTTTCTAAATGGAAGAAAAAAGATTAATTTTCAAATCCAAGATAAAAGGGCAAGGAACAAAAGTCCTACAAGGGATGGAGGACAGTTGCCACCCAAGCTTGGTGCCTAGCATCCAACTGACATGCTCATCCAGAGGATCCAAAGCGCTCTTTGGCCTCCATAGATGAAATAAATCTTTCCAAAGAAGATCCTTTTGGTCTCACAGAGTTACCCTACTAGATTGCTAAGACGCGTCAGAGCATCTTTCCCATAATGGAAATACCATGCTTAAGGACAGCAGTGACTGCGAACCCTGTGTGGGAAGAAGTTCAACCCGAATTGTGGTAAATTTCTCAACACAGAAGGTTGCATTATGATATGCAAATTCAAGTGATATAAGCACTTCTGTCAAAGGAGCAATGGATGGTCCTTTTTAAATATATTTTCCACAAAGGAAGGAACTATGAGAATATTTATATTGAGCGAAATGTAATTTTAGCAAAAGGAACAATATTTGCTCCTCTATGTCTACATAAAATTAGAAACTCTACAAGTAAAACACCAAGTATTTCATCTACAGTGTTGACTGCTCAAGTTTGTTATGAACATCACAGCATTCCTGTTATACTGGAAATTCTTAAATAGAGCAAAAGGCAGCCATGAAAGGATGAATCAGCCATCACCAATGACAAGGTTTGAAGTTACAGCAAAGAGCTGTGGGTTTCTTTCTAATGAAAGACATGCCTGTTTACTTACACAAAGCCATTTAAACCACAACAGAATAAAAAAAAAGCATGGCCTAAAAACAAAACAAAACAAAAATAAATAAATAAAGAAAAGAGAAACGTCCAGGCAACTTTCTTCTTGTATCCCTTGATTACCAAAGATGCCCGCACCCACTTCTTGTATCCCTTGAGTACCAAAGATACCAGCATCCACTTCTTGTATCCCTTGAGTACCAAAGATGCCAGCATCCACTTCTTGGATCCCTTGAGTACCAAGGATGCCAGTATCCCCTCTGACATCCCTAGAAACGCAAACAGAGCCAGTGTGCAGGGGGTGACAGTGATATGTCAAATGTGGCTCTGCTCCAGGGCCACATCCTACATTCATCTTGGAGTATAGTTTCATGTTATTCCAGCAGGTGTTCCTGGAACACAGTAATCCATTTTCTACACTGGAGCTGTGAGAAAAGCTGCCTGGGCCTGTGTCATGGTTTGTTAGACGTCCATGATCATATTATCTCATGGCGGACCTGACACTTTTATTCAGTTTACTGTATGTTCTATGTACAGGCAACTTATTTCCTTTGCTAGGGCTGCTGACAACCTTTTCCACACTATATTAATCTTGTTTACTGACTTTATCTTGGTACAAATATCAGAAAACCGAACTTTTTATCTCACAGAAAAAAATAAGAAGCATGTTGACAAAGCAGGAGCTATTTCGGGGCTAAAATTGCTTGTTTACCTGAAGCTACACTTACGAGAAAAATGTTTAAGTCTTGATCCAGCTTGAAATACATAATCTGAAATTTAATAAATGAAGAAATTTCACGTAAATCCATGTGACAAATTGCCTGATGAAAACAATACAGGAAAATATAATAAAACAGACCTTCTAACGAGTTTATACCACAATACAAATGTAAGCTTTCAATCTAGTCAGAAATAATCTGACTGGATATTTTTCAGGAATTGGGCACATCTTAAAAACTACAAGCTCACTTTGACTGCAGCAGATAATTCCCAGAAGATCTGAAGACTCAAATGTAGATATTTAAATAACTTTACATGTATTTTTACATGGTCATGGCCTTGGAGAAACACAAATGATTTTTCTCCAGGTCCTTCCTAATGCTGCGACCCTTAATACAGCTCGTTGTGCTGTAATGACACCCAACCATAAAATTATTTCATTACAACTTCATAGCTGTAATTTTGTTCATTATGAATCATAATGTAAATATCTGATATACAGGATATCTGTTATGTGACCCCTTTTGACCCACAGGTTGACAACCATTCACTTGAAGTATCCCTGCTGTTCTTTTCTGAGTATCACACTTCAGAGTTCAATGTAGCTACAAGTAGAACCCTTACCCCAAATCTGAGCATGAAATCTGCAATAAAGAATTCCTCCATGGAAAGTAGGACTGTACTCAAGTCTGAGAGTATTTCAAACTTTCAAAATATTTAAATGATTATTAACATGATACATCAAGATATTATTAACCTTTCAGAAACATATCTAAAGAATTATAAACAGTTATATTAAAGAATTAATTCTATAATTAATTCAGGGTCTCTAATATTTATAAAAATAAACTGAAAAGAGGCTGGAGAGATGGCTAAGTGGTTAAAAGCAATTGTTGCTCTTGCCGAGGACCTGAGTTTTATTTTCCAGTACCTACATGATGGCTCACAACTACCTCCAGTTCCAGAGATCTGATGCCCTCCTCTGGCCTCTGGACATATGTGCTACACATACATACACTCATGTACATACACACAATAAAATAACCTCAAAAACTAAATGAAAAAGGTATAGGTCAGTGGTACAGCCCTTGTCCCTGAAAAAAATTTCCAAAATCAGAACATACAGTGATTATTTAATTCCAGGGAAATTTTAGAAAGAAATCATAAACTATTTTAGACATAGCTCTTTAAATAGCCTAACCAAATATTCATACAGTCAAGGATATTTTTGGATTTGTTTAAGACAGGGTCTCATGATAGCCCTGGTTAAAACTATGTAGACCAGGTTGACTTTGAACTCAGAGATCTTCCTATTTCTGCATAAAGGTGTGTGCCACCAAGTCCATCCACACAGTCAAATTTATTAGTATCAAAACTTTTACCTCATGATTAGTGGGAGAAGAGGTACTTTGCTTTTTGTACAAAAAAGTACTTACATAATACAGAGTTCTTGGAAGTCCTAAAACTCAGAGGTTGACATTTATTTAATTAGTCAGTGTTAGTAATAATGATGCCAGACATCATACGGTGTGTGCTAAATCCTTAGGGTTCAGTTGTTCAATTTACTAGATTGATAGTTTTTACTAGATTGTTTGCTTACATCATTTGTGCTTCTACACATTGAAACGAAACCCCACGGCCAGAAAGAGATGGTTTCTATATAATGTAACTTTTCTGTTGTGATTTCAGCTTTTGCTGCTGTTGTTTGCAGCTATGTTATTGACCTCAGAAAACACTGTGGTAGTGAGAGATGAACACGTGGCCACAACTGTAAAGTATCAACTGCTGACAGAACATGGGGAGCACCGACCCTCTCAGTGTAGCAGACGTATCTGGAGCAGCTCTTGTCCTCTCCATCATGGCGTTTAACACGAGGACTGGTGCTCTTCGGAGATGAGCAGAGCAATTGCCTTTTCTTTTCCCGTGGCCAAGCCTCCTGCAGGTTCCCATTACAGAGCTGACATATCCTCCCTGAATCAGAAAGTGAGCGGAGACACAGACTGTGAGACTGGGACGGGGCTGACTGGGGTGGATGGCACACTGCTCGGGGCGTCCGTGTTAAAAGACAAGATGCAGCTCCATCCTGACAGCAGGACTGGAAGCAGCAGCTTTGTTCTGTCCTCCAGCAAGCCTTCCCATCAACGCTGTGCTTACTTTCAACTGCACTTGAGTTGCCGCTGCACACTATTCTGCCTCAGTGCCCACACTGACAAACACTAACTGTGTCAGGCTGCCATTCAAAAGAGGGCTTTTCAATCTGGTGAGGTCTGGCTAGTCAAAGCCCTGTAGCCTCCAGGCTGAAGGGAGGCAAGGCCTGAACCACCTGCCAGTTTGTCCAGATGCAGCAGTTCCCTCTTTTCTCAGGATAACGATTAATTGGAGGACACTGAGGAGAGAAGCAAGCCTTCACAGTCAAGCAGGCCCTATATGAAAGCCTCAGCTATGCTCAACTAATGTGTCCATCAAATGCACGTGACAGGTGTCAAGGAAAGCAACCCAGCAAGGCAAGTTCCAAAATAGGACTTTAAATTTCAGGCACAGGAAGCAAGAGTTGGATGACTGATGGGCAAGGACATAAAAACAAAGAAACAAACACAAAAAAACAAAACCACAATACCAACCAATCAACCAATCAACCAAAACAGAAGGAAACTGGTCCTAGCTGGTGTGTACAGCCATCCTCCTTTTTAAAAGGCGGAGGAAATAATACTCTATCAAGGCAGTTGTGCAAATGGTTATTACATTACACCCACAGACTCTCCTAGAGCACTGCAGCACAGCGAGGCACCCATGCCGACACTGCTGACCTCGAAGCTTTGCCAAAAGTTAGACAGTGGTGAGTAACACACTTTACCATGCCTCAAACACTCACAATATTACAGACAGTTCACAATTCACAATGGTACAGCTATTTGGGCAGACACAGACGAAAGAAAATAAAGGTTATAATTATTTTTAAGGCAACATGCAAAACCGTAAAAATGACTGCAGGACAACTTGTGAAACCCACAAAGGTGTGCGTTCGACTGATAACACTAGAGTAAAGGGGAACGCACAGCCACCTGGTTTATAAGAAACAAGGGGGGGGGGGATTAGTCCCACCAGCAAGGTAACTGTATGCAATTTAAGTCCTGCTCCATTCATCTTGTCAACTTGCTAAATTTAACTTTCTGAACTACTGCTTTTCACACATCAGTGTTCCCATTCCATAGCTGTTCCTGGCTCCACAGGTCAGGGAGAAGGAAGTGAATGTGAGCTCTCTTCAAATGCTGCTCTCTTTATCTGTTCCCCACCTCCTGAGGAAGCCGACTGCACGCAGCAGCCACTGACTGCCCTACACACAGCAGCACAGTATCAAGGCTGCAGACAACTGAACAATCCCTTAGAAGTAACCTAGCATCTATACAGAATTATGCTTACACCGACTACGTGATAAACACCACACAGTTCCCATTCAACTGCGTGACTTCTGTTCTCCCATTACCAGAAAAGTCTCCTTAAGTCTTGAGTTACACTACAAGCTTTCCTGTTATTTTCTCCCTTAAGAGGAATAATCATTGGAATGGAGAGATAGCCCAGTGGCTAGAGGGCTTGTTGCTGCTCAAGAAGACTCAGAATGATTCCCAGCATACACACGGTGGTACATGATCAACTGTAACTCCAGCTTCAGGGGATCCAGTGCCATCCTCTGCCCTTCATGTACACGCATGCACACATGCACACATATGTGAAATTCATACATACTGACGTGTAAATACTTTTTAAAGAATGAGAATTATCAGTAAATAATAAGAGAATTACTTTCCTTTTCTGGATGTCTATGAAAGTAAATATGCATTTGCAAAGTGGATCAGGGAAGTTTTCCTGAATGTGAGATATCCAAGAATAGATGGATGCAGTAAGAATCCATGGTGTGTGATATGTGCTTCAGGATGGTCACCACCCAGCAGGAGGTTTAGCTTTAGACAATGTCCTCAAGAAAGAATGTATGTTAAGAATGAAAACAGTCTATTTCTAAGGACAACTGGATTATCTGAGATTTCAAACACTCAATTATTACACTATTAAATTAGTACAATAACTTAGTTTTGCAACTAAGAAAATGCCCCAAAGTCTGGGATTTTCTCTATGTGCTGTAGGGGTGCACATACATGCGTGAGGAGGCTAGAGGACAATCTTGAGTGTTGTTCCTGAGGTGCTACCCAAGAAAAGGACCTCCCATGGATCTGCAATTAACAAGGCAAGTGCCAGGCATTCTGGAGACTCCACTTACAAGCACTGGGACTATCAGTGTTCTACCACATCCAGCTTTTTCTACTGGGTTCTAGGGACCAAACCCGTGCTTGCGGTCACTTTACTGACATAGCTACCTCCCAGACCAAAGTTTGGGATTTTTTCAGCCTGTTAATAGTATGGGAATATATACCGGGCTCCCTTCATCTATAATATGTTTAAAATACCATGCTCACAAGAAGCTTGATCCTATCAGCAGAGTTAGGACTGATGTCACTACTAGAGAAAAGCATCCATAACCTTACTTATCTAAATTAAATGAGTGGCTATGATGATCTCACCCATCAGTCAGGATGAAAGGTTTCCCACTGGAACACTGTGTTTCACTATGAAGAGATTAAACCCTTTTGGAAGCATTAATTAAAGAATCAGCAAACTAATAAAAAAGTGAAAACCTTTGAAATAGAAGACAGGCAGACACAGGCAAGTAGTCATGCAATCAGTCAACAGACCACACGCAGCTCTCAAAAGGGAGCAAAGAACTTCTGGGTTCAACAAATTCTAAGAGGACCTGGAAAGGGAGTACATGTAAACCCATCAATCAGGAGGCAGAGCGAAATGACGTAGGTGAGGATTAAAAATGCAGAACTCTAGACTCTTTTTTTCTTACACACCTTACTGACTGCATTCTTCTTTGTGTCTTGTTGAGTTCTTCCTCATGAGGGGGCCAGAACCGAGGAACCCTTCACCACAGTAATCATATGAGACACCAATATTTAAAACAGCAATACTCTTATTGTTACTAATGATAATGGCACTCCCATACTTTATATATAGTTCTTGCCTCTTTTATAGGACATTTCATAAATCAGGGACCCCAAAAGAAAAAGGGCATTTCTCAGCAGGAGAAATGGATACCTGCTGAGGTCAGGGCACGTAATGTAGACCAAAACCTGGCCAGGGATGTGGCGCTCTACCGTGGGGCTCTTTGCCTCCGCCCCTGTGTGGCCGGGGCGCAGGCTTAAACTTTAGATTGAGAGAGCTGCCCGCACCTCAGCCGTTGGTGTGCACCACACTCTCTTCCTGAGGGCTGCTACTGATTGTGAGCAGCCCCCGAATGACCTAGTTTGTTCCCCCTATCTCGCGGCTCAGGACAAAAAATTAGGTAGGCGGAGTAAACGGAAGAGAATGCTGGGAGAAAGAAGCCAAGTCAGGCAGTCGCCATGATTCTCCCATCCGACACAGAAGCGGGTTAGGATCTTACCCGTAAGCTACCACCTTGTGGTGGTACACAGATTATTAGAAATGGGTTAATCTAGATGTGAGAGCTAGCCAGTAAGAGGCTAGAGCTAATGGGCCAAGCAGTGTTTAAAAAAATACAGTTTCCATATAATTATTTCGGGTATAAAGCTAGACGGCGGCAAGGCACCAAGAACGTAGCCAGCAGCTCCTACTACAGGGATGGATTTAACGATGGTGATCTGCTAACCACTGAGCACTTTTCTCCTGCAGGGAGACAACTCAGGAAAGCAAGTTTCCTCAAGTGGGGTTCCCACAGAAGACGGCACTCTGGATCACAGATACTCGTGAAAACTTTCAGCCCAGAAGATAAACCCAAGCACAGGAAGTGACCTCCCTACAAATCCTCAGCCATGTGAAGCGAGAGGGGCTTGGCAGCTCCAGCAGAGACGCTGGCACATACACCAGGTTGTCACTGACAGCAAATAGGACAACTTTTAACGGTTGGGCTGGGTGTAAAGACTTTGGGATGAGAATATTAGGGGAAACTCGGAGAAAAACTAGAGTACGTACTGTTTGGTTTGTTTTCTCTTCTTTTCAAAACCAAGTATAAATCTAAATGCAAAAAAAAAATGTGTCTTTAAAAAACAAAACTAGGGAAAAATAAATCACATAAAATTATGGGCTTTCTTTTCACTTATGATTGGTAGTCTGGAGGGACCTGGGGACTGCAGAGCCCCAGCCTCCCAGTGAGCACCGGATGAATACACAGGCTTCAACTTTGAAGTCATGGGAGCACATTTTCAACAAATAAAGACATGTTTTTCTAAGAGCTGTCAAAATAAAAAAAAGTTATCCTAAATCTATAATGATTTATAAATAAATATATATACAAAATATCTGCCTATCTATTTATCTGCACACAAATACACTGATATATGACTAAACTACACGATGTAATAATTTCAAATCCCCACTGCACACAGTTTTTTCCAGTTAATATGCAGTCTGTATGAACTGGAAATTTAGAATATTAATCATTATAATGACTAAATGCAGAGATTCATGTTTCTGGTATGATTACAAACAGCCTATATCTATATTACTAATAGCAATTACTCACCTTAGTGAGTTGCATCACGCATATGTAAGAGGCACAGTAGTAACTGCTCTCATACTGGTTTATGATAATTTTTTTCTGAGTAACTATCTCAACTTTAAGCAGCTCTGAATGATGCTCAACAGGGCTATGATGAAATTTCAGTTTCCATCCAGTTTCAGTAAGCTATGAGTGGCCTCTACTGGCTGACCAGGGGCTTCTGAAATCCTTCCCGTATACAACTTGCCACATTATGAGTTTCAAGAAGGAGAAGACAACATATGCTAATATAGACGCTGTAAACGGCACTGAGCTTACGAGTAGATGCAGATGGACCAAAGATATGTCCTCGGGATGGCACGACATGTTAAGATTTCATAAAATTCTGCAAGCTTAAATTATACTGAGAGTTTACACATTCCTCCCAAACTGAAATTTACATGCCATATTCACTTGCTTATTCAATCAAATCAAAGCAATTCACACATAGTTTTAAAAATAAATGTTTTTATGAGTCATTTTTTAAAATATACACACACGGAGAAAACATATCTGCTCAAAATACTGTGCACGTTTAAATCTTACAAAATTATCTTGTAGGCGCATACCAAGAAACACAAAACTTAAATTCTTCTACATCATTTTCAGTTTAAAAAGAATGGTTTGACATTTTGTGCAATGGTTTATAAAAATACTGTGCTAGAGGGCTGGAGAGACGGCTCAGCAGCCTAAAGCATTTGTCACTCTTGCAGAGGACCTGGGTTTCATCCCAGCACTCACGCAGCTTCTTGCAGCTGTCTGTCAGTCCAATCCAGGGACTCTTATGGCCTCTTAGGGCACCAGACATGCACAGTCATGAATGCAAATACTCATAAACATGAATACATAAAACAAAAATAAATCTTTAAATACATACCCTGTGTTAGAAACACAGTAATACAAAGGAAAATTTAAGAGCATTATCACCATGCTTATGTTTGTGTCAACTTAGATTTGTTTTCAAAACTTACTAGCAATGAAGAAAAGGCTAAATACAGATTTAATACATGGGGAGGTGCTTAGTCTTATTGCAACCTGATATGCCATGCTTTATTGATGCTCATAAGAGACCTGTCCTTTCCTGGATGGAAAAGGAAGAGAAGGGGATGGGGGGTTGGATAGGAGAAATGGGGGAGAGGGAGTGGGAGGGGAGGATGAAGGGGGAGGCTATGACTGGGATATAAGCTAAATAGACAAATTTTTAAAAAGGAGCTAAATTATTTTTTAATTAATTACTTATATGTATGGATGTTTTACCTGCATGCATGTCTATGCACTACATGTGTGCCTAGTGCCAAGAGAGCCTGTCAGATCCCCTGGAACTGGAGTTACAGACAGCTGTGAAATGCCATGTTGGTGCTGAGAATTGAGCCCATGTCTTCTGGAAGATAAGTCAGTGCTCTAAACCTCTGAGCCATCTCTGCAGCCTCAAAATTCTTACTATACTATTAGTAGTAGAAAATATTAACTTGGAATCTCAGATGAAAAAACCATGCTTCCAGTTTTGACAGGTTTGCTATCTGTCTATCTACCTGCTATGCCCCATCCATATATACATACATACATACATACATCCATACATCCATACATACATACATATGTATCTTTCCGAGCTTTAATTGTGCTCATCAGTTTCCTATATGCCTCTCAGGCATGAGAGGACTGTTTATCACTTTAAACATAAACTATATTGTTTAAATGAGTACACTGTCAAATAGGCATAATGATGTCAAAGAGTAGCTATATTTAATTTTATTTTTAAAATTATGGTTCTCATATGTCACAATATTCCAGTATATTCCAACCCTCACTTCAAAATTCAGTCCCATTATCTTACCTGCTCCGAAGTGTTCACAGGGTTACCTAGCTGACACTTAAGATAACCTTCCATCTCACTAGATTCCACTGGGATATGACACAACGACCCTCTGTAAGCCCTGGTTATTAGCTTCAAATATACAGCACAAACTGCAGCTCACAAAAAGCATTTATATACAGAAATTCTATTATGTCTCTGAATAATCAAAACCTTTTTAAAAATAACATTCAACCACTACAAAGCATTTGAATAAATAAAAATTAAAATATTTAATTTCCTTCCTGACACAACTATATTGAAAGTCTTATATGTATGTGTATGTACATATAAATACACACATATGTGTGTATAGTTTTCAGCACAGATATATATATATATATATATATATATATATATAACACAGAATGTAAGAAAGCATCTTGTCCTTATGAATTTATGCATAAAGTCTATTATATAAAGGGCAGGATTTAGAAAACAAAAGTGACAGCCAATAGTTTTCTAGGGAGAGCTTGGAACATGTGAAACTTTTTTCATATATATATATATTATATATATATATATATTGGGTACTGAAGAGCCTGATACATGTGAAACTTTTTTCATATATGTATATGTATTTGGTTATAGAAGAGGACATAGGGCTACTTTTGAGAGTAAAGAGACTAAGCACACATCTAAGGACATAACAAATTATTAAAATAGCTCTTTGGACCAAAATTCTATTTGTGCATTAAATATTATTTTATCCAAGAATCTAAGGCAACTAGGAAGACTTTCATGTGCTGAGATAAAAATTATTTCTATACTCAAGAACCATAGGAGCAATATCATCAGTTCAGTAGCCAATGTTATTTTCCATGCACATAGGAAAGACATCACATCATCATCTGCTGCCCACTCACATTTCTGGAGAGCATCGTGTGTTATTCCCTTTGTGGGAAGGTAGTCAGTTTTGTTACTTCCCTACAAGGGCAGCGGTGTTGTGTGGAATCTTAAATCAAGGAGAGAAGGTTACAGCTGCTTTTGATACTTAAAAGATGGTCTCTAAGAATCTCAAGGATACATTCACAGTAAGTCATAAGGAAAATACAGATTATATTTGCATCTTTAAGCCAGTATACATTTAGCAAAGAAAACAATTAAAAATAGTATACTCTACAGGCTGCTCGACTGAAGCAAACATCAGTTCTGTGATGCAGGCCAGTCTGGAAACTTGCACTGTCACAGACCTTAAACTTTCCATAACTAAAATGTACAGCTTTGGCCTGAGAGGGGAGGGGGAATCCGGCCACAAGTACAAACACGTGCAACGTACTCTTCAAGACCTAAATGTGTGAATGGGTGAATTATCAAAGAAGCTGAGTTTGGTGACTAGACAGTGAAATTAGGGGCTTGGTATATCACATACCTAGTGAATCCCAAGAAAAATCCCAGGATAACCTGAAACTTTTAACATCTTTCAGCCAATGTCTATCTCAAGGAAAGAGCCACATGGTCACAAGCTCATGCTTCTAGAATACTCTATGGTAGACTGATGTTTAAGTTGATATAGGTAAACAATCCATTTCAACTCGAGCTGCAGTCAGGAAGCTGGAGGTAGTCATGTGTGAGCAGCATGTGGAGCTGGAGAAACTGCCTGAGAAAGGACTTAAGTGGCATTTGCTCAGCCGTGTGTGCCAATTTTAACTAGGAGTGAAAAACTCAAAGAGCCAAAGGCTTTCTAAGACCCGTTTCTTCACCTGAATCAATCACACCATCTAATTATGCCTTCCAAGAATCAGGGCAGAAACCAAACCCTGTGTCCAGCAGCTGTCATTTGGTGTCCTGTGGCTTGCACTAAGTTCAATCCTTAATTGACAAACAAAGTCTGCTATACCTTCCATCTTATAAAACTTGCCATTCAACTGCTCAGTTCCCACCAGTGAGAAAGGGGAGAGAGGAACACCTTTGCACCCGGCACTATGCTGGGCACTATGGAAGAGTCTAAAGAACCGTGTAATACAAACTCTGCTGGCTCAACACTTGCAAACTTAAAATACAGGAAATCAACAGTGACCCACTGACTACCAAGCCAGACATACTACCAGAGGTGTTCTGATAAAGCCCAAGTTGGGAAATGCTTGGCTTTGTTTTGCTTTGGTTCTTGTTTGTTTTAATTAACAAAGAATCCAAGAGAGATAAGTTGAATTTTAGGTGACGGAAGACTATAAATGCAAAATACAGACACAAAAGCTGCAAATTATAAATGAGAAAGCAACACTTACGAGAAAGCCATGGGAAACAGACTAAAATATTGTAAGCTCAGAAGTCTAAAACTATTGTCCACCCTACAAATGATTTATGTTTAAATCTTTCAAAGCTAAGCTGAAATACATGCCACCTGGTTGATACTTCCACACTCCACTATGGTTAGCCAAAGTCAAAACTAAAAAGGAAAATAGGTTTTTCATATATTAAGTTTGCATATTTCAGTCTTCAATAAACCTCACTCCCAGCTGCTTTCTGGCTCCTCCATTCAGAACCCTGAAATCGAGGTTCTTCTCACACAACATTATAGGAAATCCCTTTTCTGTCTGTCCTGGCTCCATTGATGCATGGAGGTCTAGGCTGGCAGGAGGAGAAAGGCAGAGCCAACATTCCTCAGTGTCCTCCTATCTCTAATCAGGCGAGAGGGGAGGATCAAGAAGCTTATGGTGCCGAGGGAAGATTCCCCAAGGAGGCACAACTGCAGACATGGCATGGCTCCAGGAGAAGGCCCACACTTGAGACAGCCCCTTGCCTGCTGAGAAAGGAAACACAGAACACCTGTGGAAGCTGGGAGGACAATGCTGCTGGCTCCTGAAGGCCTGGCTGTGTGGGACACATGATCCAGGAGGATTTGAAATGAGCAGTCCTGGAACCTGGCAAGTGTGGTGTAGCAACAGTAAACAGCTGGAATTCATAGGCCACTGTGTTCTAGCACTATTGCTGTAAATATTCCCGTCCTGCTGGTCCCCCTGAACTGGGTTTTCTCCGCACATCTGTCCTAAACCACTTGGAAGTTACTTTATAAATTAACATCTTACACCTTCCTATCTGAACCATAAAACCAACCAACTTCCACGAACACACTATTCCTGACAATACTGGCTTATGATGCAGATGCTTTCTAATTAGTGGAAAGGTCACCAGTTTAAATAAATCAAGAGTGTCTAATCTACCTCACTGGTCTCTAAGTTGCATGTTTTACAGCTGCTATTCTCTTGGCCAATTATTTGGGTCTGAAAGAAACCTGCTGAGGAGCTGGGCATTGGCTGGAGCAGCAGAAGGAGCGCACCGTCTCCTCCAGATGTGCTGTGCGCCTTCCCCTGGCATCCACAATAATAAGTTTGGAAGTCTGAAGTCTACACGCAGCAGGAGTACCATCTCTCTCCACTCTGACTTCATCTGAGTCTTTCTTACATTACTCACCCGAATGCATAATATCAAATTACATATATGCTCATTTCTTTACAAAATGCCTATTTTTCAAGAGGAATGTCCAATCTACCATTTAATGGCCATCAGAGTTTAATATGTTTGTATACACTGAACCATGTCCTAGATCAGTTAAAGGTATAATTACCATGCCCATAAGGTACCCAGCCTTCTGAGGTGGTACTAGTGTTGAGTAGACACTCAGGGACTTCACTCTAGTTTCAACACTGCAGCTGTGTACACTTTAGAAACCTTGTCTTAGTTGTCATCTGTACAATTACAAACATTCAAACTAAGTCTCATAAAATAATAAAGATATAGATTAGGAATTATGCAGAGAATAAACCCCATAAATGAATTTACCATTTGTTTAAAATAAAGTATTCATAAATTTTAAAATGCAAGAAGTGAAAGTCATGCTATAGCCTTTTAAAATAAATTCCTGAACAGTTTTACATGTAAGTTGGTGAAAGTCATGGAAAAAGAATATAGAGGAAAGATTGCTGAATTATCTTTCTAGGCAGCATACTGTTAAGAATAATTCACAGATAAAAATGATGCCATCAAGAGTTGGTATAAACTGCAAATATGATGGGATGTCAAAGCCTCTAAATCTATTGCAGCAGAAGTCACTCATAAGAGAGCTGTACCAGTCAAGCACCACACAGCTAAGAACCTGGACAGCACTGATTATCTCCTCAGTTTTCCCATCAGCATCAACTTTTGGCTCCAGAAACGTTAAACCAAACTTGGGACTCTCAAACAGCTTCTGAAATACAACCTCACTCTGCTGGACTGGGTATAGACACAGAATGACATGTAGCTACGGGCAACTCCAAATTCAGAAACATTGTTCTGTTGTTTTCTGACATCCCAGTGCCTAAGCTGTCACACACTTAGTAACAAGGCCACTATTACTGATTTCTACAAAGTGAGAGCTTCCTAGATGGAAATACTTTAGGAAGCTCAATGTAAAATATCTATTTTTACTGCTCTCTGAGATTCCAGAAATGAGCACATTTTCATCAATGAAGCTTACATAGGTTGCAATAACTTACCTCGAGTCTCTCCTGCCCAGCAAGCAGAAGAGTCCCTATTTGAGTGCAGAAATGTGAAGCTCATTGTGATGGGGGCGTAGAGATCAACCTGAGCAGACTGGAGGACACCTAGACAATTAATGAATCATTATCTCCAGATGTGTCTGAAAGGACATCTAAGAAAGCTGGCATCAAAGCATGGTCACTTTAAAGGCTGTTTAGAAACACTGAAAAAGCTGTGATCTGGGGTGGACAGCGTTTGAAAAACATCTTAGAAATGGCAGCGATGGGAGATGTGCCAGCAGGTGCAGGCACACCCTGGAAGCATGATACCTCAGTTGGGATCCCTGCACCTATGTAACCTGGGTCCCGTGCTGTATACATCTGTAACTCCAGGGCTGGGGGACAGAAGGTCCCCTGGAGTATGAGTGACATTCTAGCAAGCAGTGTTCAATTTGAAGATCTTATCAACTGCACTAAGTACTAGATTCATTACCAAAAATCGCCCATCTTAGGTTGACCAGTGCCTTAATTGTCCAGTTGCTTTCAATTTGAGACAGTCACATTTCATATTCAAAATGAAATTCTCCTCTATCTTATTTATTTTTTAGTTTTCAAGAGAGTCTTTTGTTATGAAGCCCAAAGTGGTCTTGAATTCATGTTAATCCTCCTGCTTCAGTATTTTGAGTATGTACATGTATCGACATGCTTGTTTCCTGTTTTGTTTTTTATTTTTATTTATTTTTTGAGGAAAAGTCTTGTTGTTACCTTTTATAGGCTAGCCTTGAACTTGGAACCTTTCTGTCTCAGTTCTCAAGTGCTAGGATTACCTGTCTCTGTGCCAGGACTAAACTCTGTTTTAAACTCCCCGATTTGATCTATCAAACCATGGACAGTCAGTTTTGTTTTTGTTTTAAATGGGATGTGTAAAAAAGAGTCAAAGAGATTTTGGAATGTTCTGCACCCATTACCACCTGGACTAAAAAACGCCTATCTCTAAATGTGGACCCTCTTGATGTCTCAGGGCCACATAATTGCATGTAACACATGATATGATTCATTACAGACCAACTGTAAAGTACTAGCTTCTATCAGTTTAGGGTACAGCAGATGCCTGCAACAAAGCTCAACTTGACACAATGGGGCTGGTGCTTAGTGCAGACTTTAGAGCCAGAATGTCTGGTTCCAACCCATGCTGTGCCACACTTTAGCTGTCTTGTCACTCCGCTCACTACCATCCCCTTACACACGCGTAATTGGCAGCAGAGCCTGCTCCTGATGCTGCATGATGACTATGTGAGTTATTTATTAATACAAAGTTATTAGGAAAATGCTAACAAATAGTGCAGCCTCAACAAATGCTGGTGCGTCAGACACTGTTTTCTATTGCTCTGATAAAGCACCATAAGGAAGGCAACTTATACAAGGGTTCCAGAAGGTGAGATTCCATGATGGAAGAAAGGGGCTGGTACAGCAGCAGGAGCAAAGGCTGAGAGCTCATATTTTGTGGGAGAAGCACAAAGCATAGAGAGTGATTGGAAATGCCAGGTCTTTAAAATCTCAGAGCCCCCAACACAAGACCACACCTCCCAAACCTCCCCATTCATCTGCCACAACTGGGGCCAGTATTCAAATGATTGAGACTGGGGGACATTTCACCCAAATCACCCCATCTAGGAGCAGGCTTATCTTTTATAGCCTAGCTTCTATAGTCCCAATTTCTTTATCAACTAGCTTGACAATTTCCCTTCCAACCTAATTGTTAGGATGACTTCCTGCTAGGCTTTAGTTCCAATCACTTGATTTAAACACTTCCACACAAAATGTTATCTCAACGTCAAGTACCTACTGTTCATCTCTAGGAAGGTCAGTGAGCTGACAGCAAGTAAGTCCATCAAGGAGTGAGTTATGATTTTCTTAGCTTTGTGTAGGCACTGATGTTAAAGCCAGAAGTCAAGACTGTCCTCTCATCTATAGTGGATATTAAATTCTTGTTCATAGAAAAACTTAATATTCTGTGTGTAGGGTGTAGAGGTGTGTGTGACTGCTCGTGTATGTAGATTTACATTTATGAATGTGCCTGTGAAAAGCATCTACTTTTAGGTTTTGAGGCAGGACCTATCAGGCTCAGCTGATAAGCTTCTCTGGCCCACTTTTTCGTATAGGTGCTGGTGACTGAACCTAAAACTTTCTTATGTGACAAACAATTTATTGACTGAGCTATGTCCCTAGACCCTCAACATATATTAAAAACAAAATGGAAGAACTGCAGGCAGTAAGCCATGACGTCTACAGACTTAGACGTCTCCCGCTGGAAACTTTGCTGCCATCCTTTGCTCCACAAACCCTAGACAGCGCACGACACACTGGCGTCAGCTCTCCCCACCGCATCAACCAGTCCCGAGACTGTGGTCTCCTCGCACTCCCCTGAACTCTTCTCTCTCCCACCCACACAAGCTGATTACAGCCCCTCTAGGCTGAGCCTCTTTGCTTCCAGTTAATTTAAGAATTTATTTTCACTTGTTTCCTCTGTTTTCAGCACTGGTCAGTTTTTCTTGTCTCACATGTAAGAAGACTTGTGAGTCATCTAAGTTACTACACAGAGGGAGGGAAAAGTCAATTCTCACCTATGTGATGAAGCAGTCTCTCATTTTTACAATGTATTCTTTCGTTTTGTTGTGATGGGAGCCTTGCTATGTCTCCTTGGCTGACCCCAACTCCTGAGCTTAAACCGTTTTCCAGCTTCAGCTTCACAAGCAGCTGGAACTAGAGGTATGTAACAACACAGCTGGGGACGACACCAGGGTGACTCTCCCAGAGTAACTGTGCAGCCCAGCTATGAGTCACCTCACGGTGCACTGCCACCCTAATGACACCCTAACAGCACCTAATTCTGACCTCACAGGTGTTCTGTAAGGCACATGCAGGGATGTTTCCTCAAAACCTCTGCTGGAGCTGCCTCTGCCTTCCTCCCAGTTCACGTGCATTGCCTCTCACGCCTCCTTCTGGGCTCGCAGCACCTCTGCTACTTCCCATCTGCCCACGCATGACAGGAAATTTCTGATTTCTCTCTCGAGCAGTCTCCATTTACATCAGCCCACATTTTGCTTTGACTCTTTTGGAACCCAGTAGTGATCAGGGTGAACACTGTATGATTCCGATGGAAACTGCTTATTTTCTACTTTTAGGAAGTTTTTAATAAGGTGGTAACTACTATGAGTATACTAAATCCTTAATCACTGACCATAGCTCATAAAAAACAAGAGGTGTATAAGCTACGGTTCACTTTTAATCAGACCTCAATTTTTAAATGTAAATAAAATAAAAAATTTCTCTAAAATATTGTATCAAAAACATTCTATCATGTTTTGCATTTGAAGATTATATCCATATAGATCAGATATGATAGGGTCCCTTGGTCTTCTTCCTTTTTTCCTAATCCCCACACCCATCTATCATGCCAGTACTGACAAACACACATCATGCCTACTATGCTTTTCCACGGGGCCTGTTTCAATTAAGTTTTCCTACCCAGGTTATTTAAGACAACGTCTGTACATAGTAGTCATTGGAACATTTGTTGAGCTGAAGTTAATTAGCTTAAGAGAGATGAGATGGACAAAGCATAGAAAGGCTATTTCCTCACACTGACAGCAGACATTCTCTCAGGGAAAAACCTGACTCTTCCCACTACTTACCTGATGCTACCCAAGATTAAAAACACAATCAAGCTTTTATGATGAGGATGGTGGAATGGAAGAGTCTAGTTCATCAAAGCACATCAAGGCACTCAGACGCAATGCCTATGTAAAATAAATAATAAACAGGTGGAACACTTCATCTGGTAACTACATCCCCCAGTAATCCAATAATTTAGATATTATTGAGAAACTCATATCGACAATGCTGCAAAGATTCCTTCCTTCAAGGATTTCTTGCTGCTAATCAATTTTAGTCAATTTCAAAGAAATTCAGAAGCTTCTCTTACAGATTTCTAAGTAGATTTTACTGACATACAGGCTACACTACTCAGGGGTACAAACGCTTGTCTTTCAACTGCAGACACTGGGTCTTTCCATCTGCATGACAATGATGCACACACAACACCTTTATCACAGCTCCATCTTTCTGATGCACACACAATAATGCACACACAACACCTTTATCACAGCTCCATCTTTCTGATGCACACACAATAATGCACACACAATAATGCACACACAACACCTTTATCACAGCTCCATCTTTCTGATGCACACACAATGATGCACACACAACACCTTTATCACAGCTCCATCTTTCTGGATTAAAACTCATTTTGCCTCACTTGTGTTCATGTAGATCTCAAAAAAGTCTGATCTTTTGTGTTTTTTCCTTCTGGTTAAAATTTCTTTGAAATCAAGATATCCTGCAAGAACAGTTATTTTAGAACCTAGAGGGAGCTACTAAAATTGCCTCTGCTTTTTATTGGTTAAAGTGAGACTGGAACACAGTGAGCTCATGACAAACAAGCTGGAGACGCTGTCCCAACACTGTGTGACATCCACTTCCAGCTCCATCCAAGTCATGTAGGGTCTGCAAACTCTCACACCATGGGTTAATGTTACTGAAGTGTGGTTTAGTTTAGTTTAGTGGCAGAATTTAATTTTATTAGCTCTACAAATTGTTCAGTCCTATGTCTGTGAATTATGAATGGTCTGAAAAGGGATAGGAATGACACGGTAGGTAAAGGGCTTGATGTGCAATCATCAATCTGAGTATGCATCCCAACACCCACATAAAGAACAGGTATGGAGGTGTACCTGCAATCCTAGTGCTGAGAAGGAAGAAGCAGGAGGACACTAGAGCTCAACAGGCAACCTTGGCCAGCTGAGCTCCAGCTCCAGTGAGAAGCAAACTCTCAAAAGCTAAGGTACAGAGCAGCAGAAGGCACCTGATACTGACCTCTGACCTCTACATTCATGCACACACTCTCACCAAAGACAGCACAAAGGGGCATATGTTTTTAGTTATACTTTACAGACTCTAAGGGAGGAAAATAATATGGTTTGTTGTATTTTCCTAAGATGCACACAGGGCAGAGACCTTGTTAATGTCCAGGGTATACTATAATTGCTTTCCTTCTGCTCGGTGAGTCTTAGCAAATGGGGAATGGTCTTGGCTTCTCCATAGCTGGACTTAGAAGGCTAATCACCATGAACAGTGGAGAACTGAACTGTCACTGAGATGGATATAAATCTTAATCCAGAATATGTATTCTCCTTCACTCCAACTACAGGCTCTTAGGGCTACTCTGGGCCAAGTTAGGTCCATCACTGCTACAGTAAGTAGGGCTGAGTCCCAACTGCACAGTTATGGATGCTCTACGCTATCAAAGAGCATTGGTATTTGGGGATAGATCTGTTCGTGGAGGAGGTGACTGTCATTACTGCTCCCTTTGTCCAGTCACTCTCTGGTACTCTGAGTGTTGAGAAAAGGCAGGAAGGGATATCAATATGGACAAGATTTGCAATTTGGGGATGGGGATATATTGCATAAGATTAAATTTCAGATTTTGTGTGTTCACAACTGAACAGCTCAGTAGGTGGAAGTTAATAGAATCTACAATTCTGCACATCAAAGTACTGCTATAAATACTTCTTCGTAAATCAAAAAGTAGAACCGTGTAAGTTCAGGTTAATGTATTAAGTTAACTTCAGAATGGGGAACATACCAGTATCTTCTAAGAACGGGAGATTTCCCTGGAAGGGATGTTGTTTATTTTAGTAAGAAAAGAGTTGCTAGCTTTAAACTAGGGAAGCTTTATGTGATCAAAACAATACATATTTGCTGACTTTAATATCAGATTTTATCAACAAGACAGAAATGGACCAAGCACTTTGTATTTGTAAAGGGCAATGTCCACAGTGTTCCCCTGGTACTACACAATGGCAGGTCAAACTTTTGTTCCTCTTGTCCTACAAACAATTTTCGAGCCCACGCTCAATAAATAAATTTGGTCTCAGCAGTCCCAATCAGTGCGGCACAATCCCCTCAGTAGCAGACCTATGATAAATGGACTTATTTTCCCAAATCAAACACTTGAATTTAAATTCAGATGAGTTAATGCAAAGGTCAACATTGTAATCAGTTCTTTTGATCTTTATAGAATTTCTGGAGTAATACATAATAAATCTGAAACAAGGCAATTTGCAGCCCTGTATGTGTGGCTGGCAATAAAAATCGTAAGGACCAGGGCCTTTATGGACTTAGGGAAGGAAGGCTTTATTGGTGCAGGCATAGTGAGGGCTTCAGGCCTGGGAACAATGGCAGCAGATAAAGCCCACAGGCTTGATTTCATGACTGTTTTACAATTTATTTATGTGTATTTATATAAAAACTTAATGAGTGCACATCTCTGCCTAACATACTTTTGAACTACTCAATACTTACAGCAAAATCATTTGGTTTTGAGTATATACGCTGGGTAAAAACTGCTGACAATAAAAATTAGCATATCAAATTCAACCAAAGATTTTTCAAAATCCCCATTAGAATTACTTTTTTAAACCCTGTTTTTGTTTTGTGCTTTTACATAAAGCTGGGGGAGCTAAAGTGACACTAAGTTGAAATGATGCTCCTTAGTGAGCCTTCCACCAGACAGGAAAGCCTGACGACGACGACGATGACGATGACGATGATGATGTCATCAAAAGGAACTGTAATGGCCTCCACTGAAATTTAAGAAAAGGAAGAAAGGAAATGGGAGGAGGGAAGGAAACACAGAGAAACAGGAAGTAGGGCCAGACAGGCCTGGGCTGAGCACCACCCTTGCAGTAACTGCTGGGTACTGCTCTGCAGAGAGAAGTCAGGCCATTGGCAGCAGGACACCAGCGTTCTCAACAGAGCACTGTGCCTGTCACGCCAAGAGAGGTGATGAAGAGCAGCCTTTCCCTCCCTCCCAGAACTACACCAAAGCATCTGCTCTGAGCAAGACAGGAATTGATGATTGCTGTTGATGTCACCAAATAAATCACACAGGATCCACAAAACATCTTGATCTAACAGGACCCATTCTAACTCTGCTCCCTGCAAAATACTCAAACCACCCCAGGACAGACGGTTTCAGAAAGTACAACATTCAAAGTTCACCTTTAGATCAAAATCTTTAGTAATATGGAAATGTCTAGGAGGCAAGGGCTGAGATCTACACAGCTGGAAAGCAGTTCTCCCAGGATGGTGCACCTGAAGGGAAAATGAATTCCTTAAGTCTCCAAAGTATCATATCAAACCTGTGGCTTTCACAGCCTCTCCAGATGAGTCCCAAGTAAGTGCCCTGCTCAAACTAGGTTCTTAGCTTTAAGAAAAAGGCCTCCATAAAGAATCCTGGAGTTTGGCTTGTTCCTGAGAACAACTGGCATTGTTTGTATGTCAGACGTGCCACCACGCCAACCCATGGGACCCTGTGTGTGCAGTCAGTGTCAGCACGAAGAAAGGGCCTACCTTTTCTCTACTAAGTTCTCTACTTGTTAGGCAGTGCTCTAAACGCTCTATTCAAATGGCCATGAATACAAAGGTCTGCACTCATTAAGACAAATCAGCAATGTTTGCAGGGATTTCCCCCTGCAGTTTCAGATTTAGTGTGCGGCTGTCCTGTCGCAAACTTCAAAAGTGAGTCACTAGGGGTCTGACAGGTGGAGTCTCTCAAAACACGATAATTACAGAAAGTCCTTCATTTTAGGAAAGATCATTGCATTTTTTAAAGCAACTGAGTATACATGAAGAAAACAAACCAGAGTTTAGTTTCCACAGTCCATTCAACTTTAGGAGGGTTGAAAACAGGCAATTCTTAATGCACAAATACAGAGGAACTTTTATTCCTTCCTTAGACCATGCAGGTCAATATATTTATCATCTACTATGTATAAACAATGGGTTGGATAGTATATGCTACACCACATGAAATCTCAGCTCCAAGTTTACCACACAAAGCTTGCAGGTAAAAGGCACAGAAGAACACATAAGCTTAATCTGAAAAAAATGCATAGACCTCTCTCTCTTATACCTTATTTATACAGTATAGATTAATTTTAAAGCCACCAATTTTCTTCCTAGTTTGTCTGTAGAGTAGTTAAGTCATCAGCCCTAAACATATGTACATACAAGTAACATTATACAGATTGAGTTGTATTTATGTATTTTGTTTAAGGGTAGTATGCATGTGTGTTTGTGTGTGTGTGCACATGCACATAAAACAACAATAAATGAAAAAATAGGTTATGAATGTCAAAGAGAACAAGGGAAGGTATACAGGCAGCTTTGGAGACAGGAAAAGGAAGGGAGAAACTATTTATTTATAATAATCTCAAAAAAAGAAATTATTAAAAACGATAAAAGAACCTTTTGTGGGGTAAAAACTTCTAAGTGGAGTATGTGGGTTATATGAGCTGAGGACCAGAGAATCAAGACTACAGCACCAGGTAAGAGATCTAGAAGTGAGCTGACTAGGGCTGGGCGATAGCAACTCTTCTTCCTCTTAGTATAGGAAAGACTTGAGTCAAATGGTCTGACGCTCCCTCCATTTCTCTGGCCTACTCCTGGCCATTCCTGGTACTCCAGTCCATCACAAACATGGCATTTAGTCTAAGGATGTGAATGGGATCTGGTTAACCTCTGGTCCAGCTGTGCAACCTAATTATATGGTAAGTGTGGTTAGGGCAATGGATGGCCTGCCAGTCTGCTCAGGAGAGGAAGAACAGCAGGTACAAGAGCTCAGGTCATTTCCATGAGACTGATACACCTGAAGTGAAAAACAATTGATGGTTCTATGTATTTTTCTCTTAAGAGGCTCAGAGGAAAATAAAGAAACCAGGTAAGCAAGACAAAAAGAGGGTGAAAGCTGTAATGCTGCTAACAGAGGGACTGCCAGGACAGCTATCCAAGCAAGCAGGAGCACTAGAATACAAGTTTCCTCAGACACTGACAGAGACCCAGGCTCTCTAGAATGACCAGACGTGAGGGGTGGGACAGGGATCGAAATTGAAATCAAGGACACAGATTTGGCAGTTTTTGGAGGACAAGTGCCTAGGGTCAGTATTCAGTGTAGAACGAGAGACCACAGGAAGAATTCTCTAGGGTCGCATGGACTCCATGCTGCTGTTACAATCTTTACAAGACAAGCCAAGGCTTCGTAACAAAGCAGTCAAAAGCAAATGGGAGAGGTTTTGCATGTAAAGGATGAATATAAAAACAGAAGGTGTCAAGTCCCAGAATAGCACAAGCCAGGACCTTTACCACAGCCTTGGAGGGCATGAGCAGCTCCTACAAATGCAAAAGGAAGCCAGTAGTTAGATGCTCCTCTTAAGGATAAACTCTCAGCAGAAATCTTGCAGTACATGTTGTTGGCAGGATCTTCTAGGATCTATCATCCCCAGAGAAAAAACCTTCTGCAGCAGGCAATGGTTAATGATACTGCAAGGACCTTTCCTCCTCTGAGAACATTTCTTCAACCTCGAGACAGGGCAGCTCTCTTGAACTCCATATGTAGGTGAGTGAGGCCTACAAGTGGGTATCTGGAAGACTGGACCAACCTCCTAGAAACCAAGTAGCAACTACAAGAAGACATAAGATGACCAGTCACAGGCAGAGGACAAAGAAGTCACACTCACATTAGCAGTAAGAAAACTTTAATTACAAAAGAGATCAGAAC
This sequence comes from Microtus pennsylvanicus, assembly GCF_037038515.1. Taxonomy (NCBI): domain Eukaryota; kingdom Metazoa; phylum Chordata; class Mammalia; order Rodentia; family Cricetidae; genus Microtus; species Microtus pennsylvanicus. The sequence goes on along the minus strand of NC_134588.1, from coordinate 105,523,119 downwards.
TCCACCAAGAAACCACAGAGGAAACAATGTCCCAAGCACATAATCTATTTTATCCTGGTTAGGCATCTTGGGGCTTATTAAATGTGGTTGAGGCATAGACCTTTACCTGAAAAAAAATATTCTGGAGCTTTTGATACGAAACATAATTGTATCTATTTTTTTTCGTGAAAGTGTTATCTCCAAAACCAATATTTCTGTCTCAAAAGAAACACAATAAATTTGGCTGAGATGACCTAGCAAGCAGGGATAACAGTGGACAGCACATTGAGGTACTCTTCAATCCAGAAAGAGCTGCAGCAGTGGACAAGCAGAGCCCAAGGCATTTGGGAGACTCTGGGCAGGGGACTAGCTTCAGGCCTAGAGCGAGGCCTGGCCTTCCTGCTGCAGTCCATGCTGGCACTCAGCAGACTCAGTCTCTGCACATCCAAGTGCAATGATTTCTGCCCACAGGAAAAGAAGTTGAGAAATTTGGTCCACCCTTTGCTTAATATCTAAATGCCTTGTCTTATGTAGCAGCCATTGTGTAATGAGCTCACTCTTGATCATGGTCTCTTGGCAGTAGGCTATGCAGCTTTCTTGTCATCTATGACACCCTGACCTTTCCGTTACAAGAACAAGACAAGGAATCACGGGGCCAAAGTGAGGCTTTCTTAATGACGCCTACATATAGAAAACTACAATGGCATAAAATAAATAGCTATATAAACTGTAAAGCACCAAGCACACGTAAGTGTTACACAGCAGGCATATGAGTATGTGGACAGTGTAAACAGACACTTGCAATACCTGGGCTGTGGGCTAGACAATGGGAGGAATGCTGTGGGGATGAATGCATGCTAGCTTCTACATTCTCACCTGGCGGAGGAAGAGCCCTTCACCAGTGTTTGTACATCACAAATGGAAATGATTGCATGTGCTATAAACACCAAGGCACCTGCTTTGCTCAGTTTATACAAAATCAGAGATATCAATGGCTAAAAGAAAAATCTGAATATTTACAGATTACAGAAAGGATTCAATTATTTACATCTAATACATTTCTGTGAGACATTTTTGCCCAGATTGGGAGACACCTCAGTTTGATATTAGTGTTGCTTTTCTCTTCAAAAACCAACAAAATCACCGAAACAGTGAACACCTGGTTAACAACAGCCAGGTGCAGACAGCTCTCCTTGTACTGACTGCCTGTCCTTCTCTTCCCACCAGGCTTCTCTAACAGTAGTTAAGAGATTTTCTAAACATTAAACTTTCTGCTAGGCCGGAAATTCCATTCAGGAAGCTCTTATCTACAGCCACAATCAGTGTTTCAGCTGAGTTGCAGAATCACTGTGCTGAGCACCTACTATGGGCTAGTAACTTAATTAATCTCCACTAGTGGACAGAGGGTAACTGATGAGATAAATCAAGATTTTTCAATTTAATTGTAAATTCAAATAGCCCTTTAAGTTACAGAATTTCCTACTACATAAACACACTTAAGTATCAGAAAACATGTCTTAAGATTGCTGTCTAAAATCTAAAATTTGAAGAATTAAAATGATAAGTATTGCTTCTGGATTTTTTTCAGAAAAATCTCATTTCTGTGTATGGAAAGACCAATACCCAAGAAAAATGTTTAACTCAGAGCTTCTTCCTTCACAATCCTTGACTTTAAGATAAACAAATGGTTCTATGTATCTGAGTCAGGACTTCCAGCAGAGTATCACAAAGAGATACTTAATGGTTAGCTTGTTTTCTTGTTCATAAGCTAATCTGACTTTTCAATTTCACTCAAAAAATGTTTGTGGGTTGGTAAAAGGTTTGCCTAGGATTCCTGGGTAGGGCCCTTGGTTTATTTCCTCACACCACACCCAAGAGCAATGACCACAAAAACCACCATGCAGAATGACTTCACGCCCAGGCAAGGACTTTAGTTTCATCTTAGGAGTGAGAAACAAAAAGGAGAAGTTTAAAGACTGAAAACTTGCATCTAGATTCAAAGTTGAGTTGGGTAGGTGCAAAAGCCCTGCAACAAACTGATGGCAACTTCATTAAATCATGGACAAACACCAAACCTCATTTCTTCTGATTAGCTCTTCAACAGAAGGGCTCTGCATGGAATGCACACGCCGTCATCCTTAGTTTTTGTTTCTTGTTCCCTACAAGGCACGTTCATCAGAGGTTCCATCCCTCTAAACATTACACGTCGCTCTTTGAGCCCCCATGATATATTGGACAGCACATATGGCAGAAGAGCTAGGACCCCCGACTCATAAGCTTTGACAGACTGCAGGTTTCAGATCTCTCGAAGCTTTGATGCCTCAGTGCTTCTTCATAGGCCCCAAGGAGGAGCATGCACAGTGATAATGTGTAGACAGACACTAGGGTACAGTGAAGAAACCCAGGACAATGCAAAGCTGCCATTATCATTCACCCATTCACCAGATTTTACAGTTGCCCTTTTCAGTTCTGTGTTCTGATTTAACCCTAGAGACACAGGGCTAAAGAACACAGTCACTATTCTCAATGCTGTTCTTCCTAAGGGTGGACACTGACTATAGTCATAAATATGAACAGTACTGAGTACAGCCAGACACTGTTGAGCACAGCCAGATAGTGCTGAGTACAGCCAGACAGTGTTGAGTACAGCCACACAGTGTTGAGTACAGCCACACAGTGTTGAACACAGCCGGACAGTGTTGAACACAGCTGGACAGTGTTGAGTAGAGCCGGACAGTGTTGAGTAGAGCTGGACAGTGCTGACCACAGCCGGACAGTGTTGAGTAGAGCCAGACAGTGTTGAACACAGCCGGACAGTGTTGAACACAGCCGGACAGTGTTGAACACAGCCGGAGAGTGTTGAGTAGAGCTGGATGTTCTGTTAACATCATCAACTTGAGCTCTTTCAGGGAATCTTCATCCACACCTAATTTTTCTTTTGGTTTGCAAAGTTACCTTGCACAAATCTATAAAGAAACTAAATTAAAAAGCTTAATAGTTGTTCCAGTAATGGGAGCACACATTTGTTTTGAAACAAATTTGTTCTGAAACATGAAGGAGTTTCATAATTTGTAACAATTTTGAACTGATTTTTACTGTCCACTTTATCTTACAGCACATGCGTTCAATAACAACAACAATGTATCTATATTCTATGTATTTGTTCAATAACAACAATGTATCTATATTCTGTGTATTTGTCGTGACTATGTATTACACTAATATAATTATTTGAATATATGAAGGGAGGCAAGTATGGAATGTGATAATTAAGATGTAATTACATAATTAGCAGGTATAGCTACATCACACAATCACACATGTTACAGAAAATTTCTGCTTACACAGATACACAGATTAGATTACACATCTGTATAAAAGATTCATAATTGATATCAAAATCATTCTAGAAACTTTAGGTTAATTAGGAACATAAGACGTTTTCAAAAATCATCAATGAGAGAGAGAAGCATGGAGCAACTAAGAGGACAAACATGGTAAAGTCAGTGACAGAACAGGCTGCAAGGTCAGTCCCTGCGAGTGTGCCTAACAGTACACTCTCCAGAGTCCCTTCAGTTCACACACAGGGTCAGGTATGGATAGACTCTCCTTTTGTATCATGTTAAAGAACAATAACTTCACTTGGGTGCTCGGTAGAAATGTCAGTTCCAGTACTCTAGCCCACAACTAGGGGGTTCTAGCCCGGACAGGCATTCTGCTACTTCTCCCTTAACACAATCTCCAAGAGGTTCCAGAGGCAAGTCTGACTACCCTAGCTATAGGGTTAATGAATTCAAAGCATCCAGACCTCTGGTCTTTAGGTTCAACCCTACAAACAGTAGCATAAAAAGCTCCACTTTGTCAAATGCTTTAACAATCTAGTCCATGAACTGAGGAAAACACACACGTCTATGTAGTATTTGACAATAACATCATCTGGAAACTTTTAAAAATAATGTGTGAAATTAGGCAGTTTATACCCATTATCCCAGTAAAATTACACGCCGGGTTAGGCAGTTTATACCTGTTAACCCAGTAAAATGAAGCAGAGAAGTTGCTAAGGTGAAGCTGCTTCACAACAGGAAACCAGGGTTTGGGGAGTTTGGATAACCTGCATAAAGTCAAATAGCTATTAGTTAAAACAGCACACTTGCAAAAATGAAACAGCTAGAGCAATATACTATCACACGTATATAGGAATATACTATAGTATATGTATACTATAGTACAATATAGTAATATACTATCACACGTTGTTTCATTTAACTAGTTTCCAGAATTAGTCTTAGATGCCTCAGAAAGTAATTGACATCATTAAAGATCAAGAGCTGTTCTAAGAATTCCTAAGTAATACCTCATTTTAACCATAAACAGTGACTGAGTTGTGAAATGCCCTGAAAGATGCTCAGGTGAATTCCCTACTTCCCCAGCCAATCTGGTATGTGTGACGCAAACCTTATGTAAGTCTTCCTAGTTACTGAAGTGCATGCCATTGAAGCATAGGAGCACACAAGGAGATTCTAGCTATTGTTCACTGGATTCCTGAAAGGGCTCATGTGAGATAGGCACACACATAATATGTTATTCAAACTACATTTCCATCATATTTAATTTAGTAACTCTTCTAGTTGAAGGTCTACATGGCCTAACGCAAATTTCACGCTGGTGAACCTGCTCCAGAGGCAGGGGAGATGGTGGCTGGAGCCACAGAAGGGCAGAGAGAGAAGAGTCCAGGCTCCTCTGAGAACTGGGGCTGGACAGTGATGAAAAGTCCATATGTTACAGTGCCACCATAAATTACACTGCAAAGAATGGTCAGGCCACAAAGGGGTTCCAAAAATAGGCTGAAACTGCTCACAGTCTGAAAACAAATTGCCCAAGTTCCAATATGAGCAAACAGTGTTCTTGACATGTATTTTCATGTGGTCACTTCTGGGTGAAGCCAGGTCTACAGAGATGAAATACAATATGCCCTGGCAGAGGAAGTTGAAGCTGCTATTCCATCTAGACACTAAAATGCAGAGAAATCTGCATGAGTCTGGTGCCTCAAGGCCTAAAGATTTATTACAAGAGGAAGACAAAATGAACGATGGTGTTTCAGTTGGTTTGAACTCTAGAAATGATTCTGCATTTTCAGGAAACAGAAACCTCAGGAGCCTTTTTTCATCATATCAGAGGTCTAGGTCTGAATTATGTAATGATTGGTTTATCTAAAAAATATATTTAATGATAATAACAGGGAAAAGTGCCCAAAAGGTTGTTCTATCAATAACAAGTTCATTTTTCTTAAGGACAAAGATTAAATCTAAAAATGTTAAGAAATGCCTATATAATTGTTTCTCTTTCAAGGTAGAAAAGAAGGAGACATAGGTAATAAAAAACACCCTATGAAGATGCTTGTAAGCCTTATAAAGATGGCTATGGGTAACAGTTAGGAAGCATGGTCACTTATGAATTACTAAATCTGCAAAAGTGAATTATAAAAATAAGTTCTAATAACAAAAGATAGTAACTAATTAGATGGCCTCCTTAAATAGTCAAGCAAATATAGTCTGTATTTTTATACTGATATGTCTCTAAGACCAAGAAATCCAAGAATCATATACTGTTTATTCTTACCACAAAAATATAATGCTGAAGGATGAAGATTATATAGCTTTATTTTAAATTAGATATTTCTCAGTTTTCAATTTTTGACACAATGGCATATAAAGAACATATGTACTGTGTGTAGCAACAATCACATGGTATTTCGGGAACATGAGGTAGAGTTTAAAACTGAACTCAGTGTTTCAAAATAGTTTATGTTCTGTCAACCTTATTACTCTGAAAATTAAAAATGGTAATTCGCATCACACTGCAGAAACAATAAATAATATTCATATTTGACAAAGGAAATGCAAATGACTCAGAACACAGATTTCAACAGTGATTCATACTGGATTAAAATCATGTTCTCCTTTAAGAAATTGCTTCATTAATGGGAAATATCATTAGCTCAGTTTTCTGAAACAGAATGGCATTTGCACATAGCTTGAAACTAAAATCCTCCAGAAAGTAAAAATGTGATATTGAGGTAAGAAGAGAGAACCAACTAGTATAAAGCAATATTGTCCCCAGCATGAAGAGATCAGACACCTGCCTAGAATGATGGACAGCTCTGGCCTAGTGAACAGGCAAAAAAAAAAAAGAAATCCCATTTGCTCTCGTCCAGATGGGACCAACTAGACGCTTCAGCGCAAACAACTCATCCTTCTCGGGACCTTCTTGTCCAGCTCCTGAGCTAGCTTCAGCTGATAATGATGGATATCAGGGCCACAGTGAAGTGGGTGACAACGGGAGCCTTGTTATAGCTGCCAGTCTTTCTGTCTTGTCATTATTACACACTGGAGATTGATTTGGGTTTATTGTTGTGCACAGGGTCTAGCCATTTTCCATTCATCACCTGGCACAGAAAGTTCAAGAGAGTTGCTGGAGCTATAATTGCCACGTCCACCTGCGTCTGGAAATTATGAGCTCAGCAGTGGGGGCAGTTCAGTACAGCTTCTGGGATAAGAAGAAAACCCTTTCTGTACTTGCATCTCTGGCCATCGCATTAACAATGTTACTTTCCTGGAAAATGATTAAATTCTATCTCTGGTACAGCCTGAACTAAAGCAAACACTAAAAGAATACAGCCACAGATAGTAAGCAAAGAAACTTCCAGAGCCTACTACCACGTGAACTAACATTATGGTTCTTACTGTAAAGGCTATAGGCACCAAGTATTGAAACGAGAGCATGCGAAACCCCACCCTAACGTAATCTCCCAATCTGCATAATTTGAACCACTCGGTCAAATATTTTGAAAGTAGGTGGATTATAAGTTATGAAAGTTCTATTACATTAAAAACTATGCTTTGATAAAAACCTTTACAAAATAGTCAAAATCAAATGTGAAGATTTGATTTTGCTATACTCCTAAAGAAATCCTTGTCCACTTTGGATCTGGATATTACCTATTGTAATAAATGAAGGAAAAGAACAATAATGAACATAATCATTCATTATTATTAAATGCCTTTTGTTTTCTCTGTACTGGTTTTATTTTTCATTGGCCTGCAAAAGAGCAGCAGAGGTTTTCAGGTCTTTTGCCTGCACTATGTACTAAGTGTTCCAGCCAGGCTACAGAGGTAGGAAGGAGCTTATGTGATTTCCGCCCTCCTCAAAGCACATGACTCATATGGCAATTTGCTCAGTGTGCAGATGGCTTGAGAATTTATGGCACCTGAATATTTTCCTGCTTGATATTATGCCATTACTTAGTTGTTACATCCTTGCTGCTAATGGATTTCTAAAACCAAGATTTACTGAGATAGTATTTTTGTTGTTGTTGTTCCAGGTTCTTTGAAAAGTCAGTGCGGCAAGTAATGCAGAAAATGGTAAGCCACCATCATAATTTCATATAAAATCCCAACTACTTGAAAAGATTATCTGTATATTATCTTATTTGTGAGACAATAATGATATACAACGGTTTTACTATATAAGGTTATAGCATAATCAAAGCTCTGGTGAGAAGTTTCTGCCAGCAAATTCAAGCACAAGTGTTTCTTCGTGCGCTGCATTGGCACCCTACCACCATGGCTACAAACTCAGTTCAAATGGGAAGTCTGTTTCCCCTAGGCACACCAGATTTGAAAGCTGTATACTATTTCACTTAGATGTCTGGTCCTATTTAAGTGGCACTTTGACCAACTTCAGGACACTAATGAAGTAAAAAGGGAAATGCTAACGGTGCTTATTTTCACATGATGATGTCACTAACATGAAGTTAGCTCACTGACTGGGTGTCACCATGGAGAGTTAGAGCCAAGGGGGTGATGTGATGCTTTTCTTCTCCAGAGTCTTCCTCCTGTCCACTGTCACGCTGATGTGTGAAAGCCCGCTAATCAAACAGTAGACTAAAAGAATGACCTACAATTTTCAGATTGGCTCTAAGCAAATAGAACTTACAGTGCCCAGGAAGCTCAGCACCAGAGAAAGGCACTGCAGGTCTCAGCGCAAGAGCTTTCCGACTTCTTCCCCGTGCAGTCTCCTAAATTTATTTCTTTCTTTCTTTCTTTCTTTCTTTCTTTCTTTCTTTCTTTCTTTCTTTCTTTCTTTCTTTCTTTTTGTTTTTGTTTTTTTCGAGACAGGGTTTCTCTGTGGCTTTGGAGTCTGTCCTGGAACTAGCTCTTGTAGACCAAGCTGGTCTCGAATTCACAGAGATCCGCCTGCCTCTGCCTCTGCCTCCCGAGTGCTGGGATTAAAGGCGTGCGCCACCATTGCCCGGTGTGAATTTCTAAGGTAGATAGATACAGAGATAATAGTGTACCTGCCTCACAGAGAGGGTAACAGCAGGCTCAGAGGAGGGGAGAGATCTGTCTCTGTCACAGAAGCTAAGTGCCAGAGCCTGGTCTTAAATAAATGTCTTCACTCTAACTTTTTGTGAATGCTGCATAGACTCTGTGGTTATATAATAAATCGATTCATATATTTTTATGCTTCCAAACAAGCTTAATTCTGCCCTGTCCAAGTATGTATGGAAATCATACTGTCCACTGTTCTGAATATTTGGACTGTGACTTAGAGTTTACATGTTTGAGGCTGTATGAAAACCCACAGTTTAAGGACTAGAGAGCCACGCCAATGCCTAGAGTGACACACCTAGAGTCGCTCTCCACCCCCTGTCAAGTTCACAGTTTTCCTTTCATTTCTGGGACAACTACTATCAAGAACCATCATTTATCCACTTTTGGTTTTTAGCAGAGTTGTACATAAAATCCATTGACCAATCAGATTAAAAGTCTGCCAATCCTTAAGTGTTAATGAATGAAATTATACTGCGTGTGTTAGTCTACATTTTTTGTTCTCCCAATAATACAGTGTGAGATCATCAATGTGATGTATGTAGCAGTAGGGTTTTGGTTTTGGCTTTTTTTTTTCCTCTTCCACTTTAGTAATTTATTTCAATGAATAAACTCCCCTGCTAATTTACATATGTGGCACCTTAGATACAGTTCTATAGTAGTACAGTGATTGAGTTGAAGGACAATTTTGTACACATTTCCTAGCATAAGTTTTTCTAGGGATGTGCCTTTGTGGGCCGTGGTGAATGCGTGAGGCCTGCCTGTACTCTCACAGCTTTGTGTGCCTGGTTCTGAAATGGACACACCACCACACACCTCTAGAAACATTTTAAGGTTCATGCTACCTTATCTGAATAACAACTTATACATTCTGGTTTTAACTTTTGGCAATCTGATGAGCAGGACATGGTGTCACTCTGTCATTTCAATTCTAGTTCGCCATCTTCTAACCATGTCAAACCAACTTCACATTAACAGACCATTACGCTCTCTCATTTGTAAAATGTCTGATGATGTCTTTCAGTCCATCTATGAGCATTTCCTCTTATAAAATGTTCCTCGCAGTGTGTAGTTTTGTGTGTTTATGTTTGTGTGCGTGAGAGAGTGTGTACGTATATGTGTTATTCCCTCTATTATTAAAAAAAAGCTAAGTTCTTAATCCTAATGTGGTTGACTGCATTAAGCTCTTCATGTTAAAATTTCTTTTTTCTTGATTGTTCTATTTGCATTTGATGTTAATCTACCTACAATGTTTATTCTCAATGAAAATGCTTTGCTTTTTCGTTTATGTGTTTAACTCACTTGGCATCAATTCTTTCACATGCTATGAGGTTGGGTCCAATTTCACTTCCCTCGTATGGATAACTGATTGTTCCTTCATCTTTCATTAAAAAGTGCATCCTTTTCATTCTGACTGGCAATATCGCCCTCATCATATGTCAGGTGCACTACTTGAGTGGCTCTGTATAGCATTTCTTTTTCTTTTGGTTTATCTTTCTGGCCCTGAAACAACTCATCCACTAACATACCTTTCAATGTATTTTGAAATCCTAAAAAATTCACTGCATGATCTTTATACCATAAAATAAGCAGAAGTAAACTTTATTGCCATTTAGTAAGTTAATAAACTGAAGCCTTAAGATAATTTATAACATGCTTCTGAATAGCAATCTATATCCTACAATTCTCAAGTCATTGATTTTTCTAACTACTGACTTCTCCAAAGCATTTTCAAGTTATTACATCAATTTTACATTTAACACGATGCTAATTATTTATAATATTTTATATTATTGTAGAAAGAGTACAAATTTTAGAGTCACATGCATCTACAGAAAATGGTTAAAAACGCAATTCAAGGGAGTCTGGTTGCTCAGCCTTTAACAAATCATTATCTTCCTACAGATGAAATGACCTCATCTGTTCAGCACTGATAATCACTCCTGAAGGATGTCTGTATGTAATAAAGGCAATATATTTTAATATTTAGCACCTTCCTTAACTGGACTAAATATTTTAACACTGAAGTCATGTGAATTTTATAATAAATTACTTAAGATGTACATGGAATAAATAAAGTATCAAATTATTCATCATTGTCATCAAGTATGGCGCACATCTGACTGACCACACCCAAGCCAAAGGCTAACCTTAAAAGTCCACTTCCTATCATCTAATCCTGTCTTTAAGAAACTAAATTGTCTTAGCTTCGCTGCTTATGTTCTCCATATTTCTTACAGCAAAAACAACTGAGTTATGGCCATTCACTAACAGTGACAAATTAGAAGCTCAATCTGTGAGAGCACAGCCCAAGGCCTAGCAGTCACCCTTCTTCCTTCTCCCTGTCAGCTCTAGCTTCTCCTCTCTTCAGGACCCAGGGCCCCGCCCACCGTGGCCACACTGCTTTGTGGCCTCTTTGCCTCAAGGAAAGGTGCAACTGAATTAACTTAAATGGTTAAGTAGATGATTTTGTGCTATCTTTTGTTTTGATTTTTGTTTTTGTATATGAAGCAAGATTTGGTTGTGTCAGCCAGGCTAACCTAAAATCACTATCCTCCTGCCTCAGCCTTCAAAGTGAAAGGAAACTTACTTCTTCTGTTCACTCTGTTTGCATTCTTTACTCCATAACAAAGAAATCTCAAACCCCGTATCATAGTCTAACAAACATACGTTGGCTCTAGAGATTGCAAGGGTAGAAAGATTGACAACTGGTTAGGTGAGAGCAAGAAGCAGCATAATCTCAAGACACCTCAAGCTTGGGGGAGAGTGACAGGGAAGGGGGAGGAAGGGTGGGATAACAGTCTCAGCATGGTTGGAGAAACTGAACCTCACAGCTCAGGACTGACAGCAAGTCTGAGAGGCAAGCACAGGAGAGATGGAAAGATGTATAGGCCTTAATGGGTTGAGTGTCTCCTAGCCTGCCTGCTCTTCCTTTACACACTATATTCAGCTGCATCCCCACATCCTACATCCAGTGCATATCACCTGCACTTTCTCTCTGCACTCAGTCAGTATAGATCACATGGCCTTTCTATTTGTACCAACAGTGCCCTGTGCTAATCATTACCACAGGTATTAATGAATGGTTGTGGAAGTCAATATTTTCTTCATCACAATTCTTGGGGTTATTTTTCCTTCTTTGGTCATCAAAATCTGGCACTCAAAAAAGTTCACAAATGCTGAATGAATAAAAATGCCAAGTTTCAATTTCTGCACAAAAAGATTTTCTTTTTCTAAGAAACTGCCAACCTGTATACACACACATGAATGTGCGTGTGTGCGTGCACACACACTTTTTAAATCAAGAATGTGTGGTATGAAACAAAACATGAAACTATGTAGAATGAAATCAATTTTGAATGAGGCAACAATTATGAACCCCAGTTTCTGCCTGGGGCAGCAATTATGAAACCCAGTATTATATGTTCTTTGTTAGAGACAGGTTATGCTGTCATCTGGGGCAGAGAACTATTTCCTATAAGAATACGGTATGGGTACACCAGGATGTTCAGCATTTGCCCCATTTGAACAGCTAGGAACAAATATCCGTCTCCTATGCTGGAGAAATTGCTAGGGTAAACCCATCGATTTACAGTGAGTGTAATCTTTCTGAGTACTGATCGGTTAGCATTCTCACTTTTACTTTTTCTCTAAGACAGCTCTATTTCTAAGATCTTTAAAAGCTAGCACTGCCTAGGGTAAGGGCATTTTCACAGCACAGAGGAAAGGAAAAGGGCTCAGCAAGTTGCAACTTCATTTGAGCAAGACAGAAAATACCTTAAAATTAAGGACTGAAAATTAAACCATCAGATGACCTGGCTCCTTCATCTCCATCCCCAGAGACAGGAGGTACAATGAAAAGCATGAAGCTCAGACATTCCTGTGCAGGAAGGTACAGCTTAGTAGTGGCCTTCCTTCTGCAACTGAACCAGAGGGTCCACTGGGCAGGGCCAGGCTCTCAAGGACAGGGAATGCCTCTCTATGAGAAATGGTTCCAGTTTGAGTTTATTTAGCTGATATGTTAGAATTTTGATACTTCTTTAATCAGGCAAATTGAACTCTAACCCAACCAGGCAAAAATCTGTTCTCTATATGCGCAAATGGCAGAGCAAATGTGTAAGTGCCCATTGCTCCAGGAGTCAGGCTCAATGCTAGCAGTTCCAAATGGCCCCACAAATGCTCTGGAGCTTGGGGAGGAAATGAATAATAGCTTAGAAGCAGACCGTACTGAAAGAACACAGCTCATCCTGCGACCACACGCAGAACTAGCATAAGCATGTGTAAACCAAGCTGATAACAACAATGCACAGGACAGAGCACAGGAATTTGCAACTTTTGAGCCAGTGGAAATTTTCCTAGTAAACATCTTGCTCAGAATCTAATCTGCACGGGTCACTGTGACTAGTGACAGGCTGGACGCTTACTCTCTTAACCATTCCCTGTCACTTTCTGTTGAACCTGACACAACTCAAGGGGACAAAGGCCTCATGGAACACAGCTGGAAAACTGTCTGGGACAAAGAAAATATTCCGGCTCTTGAGACTATGAATGAAAATAACTAAGCCAAAAGCCACGGCAGGGAGGAGAGACAGCGGGAAGCTCAGCTGTATACTCACTGCTCATCTAATCTAGGTCTGCTGCTCTGCTTCTCTCATCAACAAACTGCAGAGGGAGACGCTGTCCTGAACCACAGCTCATTAGCAGAGCAATCCTGAGGAGTTCTCTGAACTCGATGTTCCTCTCTTGTTGGCAAGAGATGCCCTGGCACCTAGTGTACTCCTTTAAAGGAACTAGTACACCTTCCTTAGGAAATGATCAGAAAAGGCCCACCATGCCTTCTGCTATTTCAACCATGAATAAACGTAGACCCAGTGATGGGGAGCTCACTGAGAGGACATGAGCCTGGAACATACAAAGCCCTGGTCCCATGCTTAGTTTGCAAAACTAATCAAAAACAAGAAAAACAGTATAAAATACCTGGCATTATGTTATCTTTACTGTGTTAGCTTTTTGCTGTTCCTGCAGTGGAGGTTAACGGCTTTCAGAAAGCTGCTGCCTGGCCACAGGGTTCATACTGCATGCTAACCTGTATTGCACTCCAAAGAATCTCTGTTGCATTGATATGTAGTCTCAAACCTCAGATCTTCCACAGAAAGGAATACCTTCCTATTATGCTTATTTAAAAATCTAACATTGGATCCTCTGTAAAATTACATTAAGCTGAGAACTTCTCCCAACAGAATGGTCATTTATTTGCTGGCTCAA